>NC_090806.1:47067552-47170052 GCF_036512215.1 Solanum lycopersicum | reverse complement strand
TTTCTATACATTCCTACAATGCAGAGAATTCAATCTCAACTTTCGTATATGATAGTCTCACAATTAGCAGCTAACAATTACTACAAGAAAACTCACAATTTAAAATAATTTTTAGGTTCTTTTATGGATGTCCATTTTATTATTTCATAATTCCTCTAAACATTATAGACTAATGATGTCCCAAATAATCAAGCCAAATTAAGAAAGTATTGAAATTAGTAAACATCTTATTTACATAAAATGTTCCTCAATTGCACTAATTCTTGTCCAATACATTCCTGAAGATAAAACATGAAACTATTCCATAATATATGTCTTCTTAAAGACATTCTTTATGATACCACACTATTGACTAATGGACGCAATCTTTCCAAGGTCTTGCATTGTGGCTTACCTCATTCCCTTTAAAGAATGAATTTATATTTTTAGCATTTATCAAAAATTCTCATTCATCATGAACGAAATACAAACACATGAGCACATCATATTATAATATGTTTTAATACCTCATTCCATATTTATGTGCATTATTGAATCACTTGTCTTCTTTCAGGCATATTATGCACTACTACCACATTTACTTTAGTAATGGATCAAATTTTAGTATATTTCATGATTTCTAATTAAAAACTCATTAGTTTCCTTTAGTCATTGTTATATCATCAATACGAAGTATTAAAACTCAAATTCAATGTCTTATGCATATAAAATAATTTTAGGCCATAAATAGTGAGACTTGAACACAATAAATTTATCCCTGTAGTGACCGAAACTTTTAATTCGATATCGTATCCTCTTTGTGCGATTAGACATGAATCCATCATTTTACCTTCTTTCTGCGGTTGGATGTGAATCCATCATCGTGTCCTCAACCAATGACATAATACGCTAAAGTGCAATATAGGTCACTCTTGAGCTTTCAATGATTTCACTTAGCAAGTCCTCTAACAATCTAAATAAGATACGTATATGTCATACTTATATCTTGAACCAGTTAGAGTCCTCAAATTTACTGACAAAAATCAATTATGTTACTAATAAGTAATGATGATAATAATAAATAATAAAAATTAAGAAATAGAAAATCCATGTAATTACTTTACCTCTTTTGGCCATCTCATGCCTTTTTACACGTAATAATATAAATAAAGTCACAAACTTACAAAGAATTGTAAACATACCTCTAGTAACGTAAAATACATTCATTAATGCTAGTATATCATGTGTAACATCAATGAATATACAACACATTAGGGATTCTTATTTTTATGATTGGATCAATCATAACGACCCCTATATTGATTAGAGTCTCGTGCTGTGAAACTACATAAAATAAGAAGATGAATAAAGTAGGGAGAAAAGAAAGATTTCTTATTCATCTTGAAGTATATTCACGAATCATTGATCTTTCACAAATCTTATTTACAATGAAGGAAAACCCTTTATTTATAGGTAAAACCTTACTTGATCCCCAAGTAGGATTTTTAACCATATCCTACGAGGACTCCACATAATTAGACATTCACTATAATACAAATTGTTTATAACAATAATAATAATAATAATAATAATAATAATAATAATAATAATAATAATTACTTTTATTATTGTTGTTCTTGTTGTTGTTGTAGTTGTTTTTATTAATATTATTATTATTATTAGTATTATTATTATTATTATCATTATTATTATTATCATTAATATTATTATTATTATTATTGTTATTATTATTGTTGTTGTTGTTATTATTATTATTATTATTATCATTATTATTATTATTATTATTATTATTTGTTATTATTATTATTATGATTATTTAATTATTATTATTATTATTATTATTATTATTTGTTATTATTATTATTATGATTATTTTATAATAATAATTATTATTATTACTATTATTATTATTATTATTATTATTATTATTATAAATACATTTTATAATATTGAGTGATTTTATTTTAATCTCCACACCCGTAACCATACTCATATTCGCACCCCCCATATTTTAAAATTTAAATTGTGTCGAATTCAATAGTCGGATTCGAATTCGTCTGGAATACCCGCACATTAGTTCGAGAAACATAGCATCCAGTACGTCATCATAACTTGCAAGCTTTTCGTGTACTAGTCAAGATCTAGTTCCTTTAATCACAATTACGACTCACAAGTCATAAGGATTAAATTACTGATACCAAGTGTAAGGATTTGTGACAGAGCCTCCCTTATCTCTCTTGGAAAGAACAAATCAAGAAAAGCCTTCAAATTAACCGGACCACCCATCAATGACCTGTAATTCTCCATTGGACAAACCATGCTTGAGCCATGTCCTTGAGTTTATAACTGGCCAACTCGGCCTTCTTACTTATGGACAACCCTATATAAAAGAGTATCTTATAGAATTCATAAATGAACTCTTAGCGTCTTCTTCAACCTTTGACCCTTAAAAGGCAGGAGGGCTCATCCGAGTGATATCCTTAGACGTGAGGCCATGGTAACAATTTGTTGATTTTGACTGGGTACTACCTCCCGGTTAGCTTTGGTTGTCATAGATTGGGCTTGTGTAGTGAAGGCTTGGGCCGATTGGTTAAGGGAAGCCCTTATGTCACCATCCGTCAAGGGTGGAGGATTGACCGGAACTTGTTCAAAATTAGTTTTTTTCTTAAATTGGAAGAACATGATCACTACGAGGAGGAGTCCCGCTATGGAAATATCCTCTAAAAGTCTTCGTGCCGCATTCCTTCAAGTGTTCATTCTCCTATAATCACAACAATAGGATTAAATGAAAAAACACACCATAAGTATACTCTAATGGCACGATATTAGATTTCCAAGAAAGTGAGTGTTTCCGAGGCATCACGTAGGTTCTTATCCACAAGTGTGTCGCGCTTCACAAGTATGATACTAACTAATTTAGACGTGGTTGGGAGAGACATTGACTCTATGATAATTCAACCTCATTATCCAATACCAAGTTTGTTATTGTCACATCCGGGTTAACCCCCTAGACGTAATTGGCATCATCATCCTCTTTGAAGACTAAGACTAGCCTATTAGTTTACATCATTTCATTCATAGGTCAAATTTAGCGAGAATTTGAAGCTTTTCATTACTTCTACTTGGCATTTGACATAGTTCTCTAAATACACATAACATATATACGAGTATACACAGACCCTTCGTATAGAAAGGTCACATAGCCTTCTACTTTATTTCACACAAATATATAGAAGATAGAACATAGTCTTCAATGATTGTCTCATCTCTTAATTATCTAAAGCGATTAGCGATTTGGGAATAGCCCATACATCAATGAAAAGAGATCCACATATTTGATTTATACAATCCGTACTCAAATGGAAAAGATATAATATAAGAGTCTTAAAACTAAAATAACAACATAAGCTTGATATTGACATTGCTTTTAGAAAATGAGGACCTACCCTACATGCATGATCAATGAATCCAGGTCTTCTTCAAGACGCATTCCAAACACTTCAACGATCGGAAACTAAAATATTGGGGAAAAGGAAGAAATAGGGTTAATACGCCACTTATACTAAGTATGAGACCATATTCACACATACTTTGAAAATCATGCAAAGAAAATGAGATTTCATAAAGTATGCATTTTTCATTTAAAACTTTTATGCTCATACAAAAAGACCATACCAATCAATATTTCACATTTATTAGGTCATACGCATGTTCATCACAATACTACAACATCAAGTCTAGTAAAGTTAACCATTCATACCATATAAGTAGATATGAAATCAAGAAACTCTATCATCAAATCATATTAACAATAAGAATGAATAAAATCACATTTGATCATAAAGAAAGCAAGACAATTACCGATGAACCCCTATCAGGTCAAGACATTGACCAAGCAAAGCCCCATAACATTACTCAATGAAGTAACTCAACAAGAATCATTACTAACACCTTACTTTACATGACATGATATTTAGATATACTTTTCATCTTACTTTAACAATATAAACCAACCCACAATCAAAAGTGAACCAATCAACATATAGTATCAACAATGTGTAAATTTATCATATACATATCATATACCATTATAAACATAATCATACATAAGAACATCCTCCAAAGACTCCCCTAAAGACTAACTAGTGCAATGGTTAGGTAGAGTCCCGTATCTCTACCTAGACTAAGCTAGACCTCTTAGGTTATCCTAGTTAGAGTTCAATCATTCAATTTATTTTACCTTTTGGAAATATCTTTCCCTAACTAACATATACCACATGAACTAGTATGGAATGTTGTGTCATAAAACCTTACACCGAAGGAAGGCGGACTACTTGCCAAGTCCAAAACATAAGACATAGCAACTACGTGGATCCACTATCTAGTATTCTTAGGTAGGAAACATAGTTCAAGAACTAAGAAAGATATGTGGGACCCTCTTTATGATACATGAATTGTTGTCTCAAATCTTAAGAGTACTTTAGTGACACTCCCAGCTCTAGTTCACTCGGTGCTAAGCTATATTCCCTTTTTGAAATGTCTTTAAGACTTTAATTATCAATTGTAGATTAGTTAAGTCATAGGGTCTAACCCTTGTATAACATTATCATCATCATATTTCAATAAAAATTGGTTGAGTATAAGTCCTTTCGTTATAGTTCATATGAGTGAGGTTAGCACATTAGCATATTTATACAATAATAAGACATTGGTAATCATCACAATCCTTATAACATATGCACCTTAATAAACTTCACAACATAGTCAAGATATTTCAATTCAACAACATACCAACCTATAAATCTAAATATAAGGCATACTCTAATATAACATAATGACTTAATCATAATTAACCACAATTTTATGTAAATGATAGAAATCATAAGACTTACCCTAGTCTGCTTCATAGTTCATCATCAAGATATAACCATAATTCCTCAACTTAACCCATTTTTGGGTACACATCATCATTAGTCAATAATCAACATGATACCAAGGTTACGATAATAACCACATCACAATTCAATACTAGATCATATATAAAGATAAGATACATAGGTCGATTCACATCGTAACTTATAATATCTTTTGAAGAACTAGTATGAAAGACTAAAATCACTGTAATTTGTTCATGAATAATGTAAAAACATCATTTAATAGAAGTTCAACTAATAACTAAGTCAAGTTGACCAATTTAAACTTAATTCATGTCAATACCAAACCAAGGGATAAGGGATAAGGATCATCATCTACAAACAGTATCAAACCATCAAGATATATCATATTTAAGTTAAAATACATGTTTGTATATTCATATTATCCAATTGAACATATTGAAAACCAATTCATAACATAATTTTTCGCCACATGAAAACACAACTTTTGAAAATACTTTGAAGGAACCCTTTGAACAAAGAGGTCTCAAAGGTGAATTAGATCACATAACTCAACGTCTGATGAAGATTTGATGGAAAAATCTTTCATTTACATCCCACAAATCCCTCCCCTAACTAGTCTTCCATGGTGTCTTCTAACAGAAAGAGAAAGATGAGAAGGAAGAAAGTTTGTTTTGACAGTTGTAATTAGACAAATTGTCTTGGGGTCTTAATATGAAGGGTTATTTAAATTAGTTAGTCTTCCCCTAATTCTAACTAAACAGTAAAACCTTAAACAATTGTTTTGAACTAAGTTAAACGTGCAGAAAAAATGCCATTCACAGAAAAAACCCCGTCGACACCTCGTGGCTCAATCGATGAACCAGCCCCCCTTTTGTGCTGCACGTCCATCGATGAGTATAGAGAGTGTGAAAATCATACCCTTAAACGATTATGATAAGTGTTGATAGACGGTTAGCATCGACACTCTGTTGATCAACACAAGCCCCTTTGATTGACTCTTCGTGGGTGCACACTACCCAGGTAGTGTTGACACCAACGTGCAAGGGTCCTCTTCAAGGGGCCTTGGTTAGTCCTTGGGGATTCATATCCGGATGTTTCGATCATGAATTAACTTAAAAACCTATTATCTACCCTTCCACAATTTTTCATTGATTTAAGACTCCTAAAAGCTAGTCAAATAGGCTTAGGAACGCTAGCACCTCCTAAAACTACTTTCTGTACGTCCTGGACGTTCTTGGACGTATTGGTTCTTAGACTTCCTAAATGACTTATAATAATTAAAATTGGCCTTGAAACCGTGTCTTGACCTTATGACACTTATGTTAGGGTATAAATGCGTTTGGATTTTTGAAGTGTTACAGTTTTGTAACCTCAATCATGAAGGTTTTTTTTTAATCAAAATATCATGACTTGTATGTTTCAATTAAATTGTCCATGTTTGAATGATTTAACATATGTGATACTTAGTGCAATGTTTGGACTAACACCATGATTTTGTATACCCTATAAGTATAGGTTTGAAGCTGTTGAAGGTTAGAAGGAAAGCTTTGGAATCATCTCTCAAGACTATGTATGTCCGTATATATTCGAGGGCATAGCCTATGTTTCTTTAGTTTATTTTTTTATACTTGTAAATATTATTTATGTACTTTTTTCAATGTAACTGATCGTGTCCCTAAGATATTTAAGGTGTGTCTTTAAGATTTGCATGTGACGACAAGACTTATTTGATAGATTCTATAAAATACGTTTCTTATTATAATATTCTTGTTAAAGCGTTAAATTTTTCACTACTTTTAATACTTTATGTAATGAATGATAGATAAGAAGCTTGTGTAAGATTTCCTAGAGGTCAAGCACGCCTTGTTCCGACCTAAGGGTATCCCATACTTCTTGGGTGTACTTCCGGGTTGTTAGAAATCTTTGTATTAGAGTGTAAGTCTATGGGAAATAGTTTAGGGTCCAAAAGTCGCATAAGCCACGTGTAGTAGAGTCGTTATCATTAGTGTAAGCCGCGACACACCCAAGAGTGAGAGCCTATAGGATGATAGAAGTTACATTTCTTTATTACTCTAGTTGAGGTTTATAAGTTCCTCTTTTGAACCTGTTCTCTTGTGTATATAGGATATTAATACAAGGACGACACCCGTTAAAAGGGAGGATGGAGAAATGGCTACTTAAAGAATTCCTCTGCAGAATGAGCAAGTCCCTATAGTTACCAAGAGGATGTGAATGAGGAGGTTCCTCCTCAAGAACCTAAAGAACCTCAAGGACCTCAAGTTCCAAATGCCTCCAATGTCCCAAAGTCCTCAAGATCCTTATATTAAGGGGGATATGACTAATGTGGAGATAAGAGATGCTTTTAGGGTCATGAGAAAACTCATGACCACTCAAGATCATGTTGTCAGTAATGATGTGGTTGCTCAAGCTAACCTAGGAGTTGGACCTCAACCCAATACAAGTACTCTCTTTCCTAGAATCCGGGATTTCTTGAAGATGAACCCTCCTACTTTCCATGTAACTAAGGTGGACAAACATTGTCACGACCCATGAGTATAGGTAGAAGTTAGAGAATCATTGAAGTCTCATCTAAGCCTCTCGTATCATTTATTGCACAACTTTCTTCACACACAAAGAACTCTTCCATAAACATTACACAAGCGGAAGACTTTATTTTAAAAAATAAAACCTTTACAAAAATATCTACTTTAATCATCTGAACATTAGAGTATACACTACTTAAGACGAATCTCATACAAGACAATAAAATAGACACTATGACATAAAGAACATGTGGATATTATTCTTGAATCGATGAGGAGTCACCAATACATCATCTTCAAAGTCTTAGAGACCTATCCATCCTCCATGGCACATCAAGACTTCCAATTCCCTACACTTTAATCAAAAAGGGAAAAGAACAGGTTAGAACATTAGATGTACTAAGTATGGAAGCAATGCAAAAACCATGAAAAGGGGACATTCATTAAATTACATGCTTTTCATGACTTTTGATTAAAACATCATACTATAAGAATAAGAACAACATTTAACAACTTAGAAACACTTAGGAAATCATTCAAGAAAAAAGTCACATTTTAAGAAATGTTACAGTAACTCACTTCACTATTACACTACAATAAAGTTCCTTCACTTCACCTTACATACCATTTAGCATATAAGCCCCTCACTAGAAGCTATCCTAAGACTCTCTTAAGTAATACAAAGAGAGACCGTCCATACACCCTCTGTAAGAACACCTAAAAGATCCTGAAGACAACCCATAATGAGATGAACATACATTTACAAGACGTCAACCATATGAACATGAGGTCCTCCTACGCAAGGTGATTCTAAGGTTCACTAGAGTGAGTTGTGAAGCGACAGCCCATACAATCCCTTAAACACACACTCGAGAAATCTTATTGACTACCTAAGATAGACTAATTCTCACATAAAACATTAGCATATCATATGACATTTGCCATCCAAAAGCTGTTAAAAGACTTACTTAAGTAAATCAAGAAGATAACGTCCACAGTGACCTCTTCAAGATACCTATGTAATCCTTAATAAGGCTTAGATCATGTCTAAAAAATCAACAAACATCCCTAACTAGAGTCAATTTAAGACTTATCTAGGTAATATACGAATTGACCATTACTATGCCCCCTTCGTACCTTAACTACACAACCCTTAACTACTCTAGATAAGTACTACTTGATTTAACATACTTTGTTAAACTTAAGTCATTATATTCATTAGTTCATTAAGAGATATTCAACACATAAAGGACATTCAAGTAATGTTCTTGAACAAGACCTAGGGACTCTCACTAACACCTTCGTAGCCTACTGTCCAATGTCTAGATAGCGTCCCGTAACACAACTAAACATCATAGAACTTCTCTAGTTCTAGTAAGTATCCCACATATTGAGAATAGGCAATGATCGACATAGACCATGATATATAGACATGGAATTCGGTGTTCTTACCTACTACGATAAGGGTGTTCTACTTGCCAAGGGTAGATCTAGGACACATCCCATGTAGGCACATGGTAAAGGAATACGAAGGACTTTTATGCACTTTAGTGTCATTCTCAAGTAGAGGTACATTGTACTCTAGTGTCATTCTCAAGTAGATCCATTTTCATTAACATAATCTCTCGGTGATATCCCTTGTTCTCATAGAGTAATTGACATTAAAGGATCACATGAAGAGGGTTCCTTATCTAGTTCATAGCCCAATCACATTCACCCTAACAAAGAGGTCCACTAGGGCTACCTTTCAATGGCGACTAAGATAGATCATTAGGATTTTCCTATGAATTATATGACGTCGTTCTATCCAATCAACCCCGAGTACACCATTCCTTTACATGAAGGATACAATTATGGCTCTCTATTTCAACATGCATAACATAACCTTTACCACGTACATGACCTTCTTAACATCCTCTAAGGTCTCACATATCTTCCATTGATTAATGAAATAGGTGCAGTAAGCCTACCTTGTCAAGACATCTCATATTCACATATCATTGATACATTTATTAAGTAAGGGACACAAGTCTACAAAACAATACACCACATTCTTTTCCTTTATAACATATAGCCTATTATTCTTTTAAGCACTTAGGAATGTCCCTTATAATCTTTTTGGCATCCTATACATTACAATATCATTATCAATATAACTATCCCAACTCATATGGTCAAGGAATAATCATGTATCAACATTTAAGACTACATATATAAAGACATAGTCACAGTATACATGATCTCCTAACATACATTGAAAGAACACATAATTTAACATTACTTGACATGTAGATACATATGCTCATACTTAATATAGAACAGCTATAAAAAAAACATCATAATACTTCAAGTATACCGACAAGGTCATGATCAACATATATCATAAAGTAACGCCGAAAAGGCCACTTCACATATCACCGCCACCATAAGTGGACCATACAAATCAGAAGATAGTTATAGTCTAATTAATATGATATAAAAGAAATTAGGGCAGCATAACCCCACTACATATTACCACATCGATTTCAAGGCTAAATCATCCAATTCTATAACCATGTCCATAACCAACAATCCAATACAATTATATGAATAATCAATGAAACTAGGTCAAGTTATTACATACTCATCAATCTAATACAACCTAGATATCAATTGAATATAATTATTGCATCATTAGATAGCCCATAGAAACTATATCAAAAATCATAAGCTTTAATTATATATCAATTCAATAAGCCTAATATTCAACAGATCCACTAATGTACAATATTCAATTTATAAAATTGAAAAAACCTATAAACCAATTAATCATAATCTATAGATGAATCAAAAGCTCATAACAATCTACACATGAATTCATCAATATAAAAGCATGCTCACATAACCCTATTTTAGGAGAATCTTTTGGAAGGAAGGTGTTTTGATTTAGATGTTAGGGTTTAAATGAGAGTTTAATAGCATATATACTATAAAAGACTCTAAAATCTAAAAATACAGTCAACATGTTTTATAAGACTTGGTGTAAATTTCCCAAAAACCCCAAGTCTTAACAGAAAACTGCCAGATCTTTCAGCACCATCGAAGCCCATACCAACGGACCGTGGTCTCCCCCATGACCCATCGTTGGGGTCTCGTGGGTTAGTTTAGAGACTCTGAAACTGAAGGAAACTTTGATACATCGATGAGACCAATAAACGGGTCGCCGCCTCGTCTACTGGGCATCATTTGGGTCGTCGATTGCCACTGCCGGGCAGCGTTGAGCTCCAATGTTGGTGTCCTCCTTTTGGGACTCTTGTGGGTACTACAATGAGTAATAACCAGTCGTTTCCAATTCAAATATTTTTGTTTACGAGTTTAGACCTAACACATAAGTTTCATCCATAATTAACACAAAAAACTCGATGAAATATACATCGACACACAAGGTTGTTTCAAGTCAAGCCTTTCGAACAACATGTACCTTCTTGTATTTTTAACCTAAAAAATTCATGAAACATGACTAATATCCTGTATACACTATAATCACTACAAACCTTTAACCTCATGAATCACATATAAACACATAAAACCACATATGACGCACATAGGTTATTTAGTTGTTGAACGTCTTGGTTGTCCGTTGACGTTTCACTTCCAAAGAACCTAAACTCTTATAAACTGCCTCAAACCCACTCTTTAAAAAAATTTAGGAAACTTAACCATTACGAAAACCATGTTAGGCTCTAGCTTCACCTTAGTAATTTTTGGGATCTTACAAAGATCCACAAGGCTTGATAGATGAGGTATTCAAGGTGGTAGATGATATGGGTTTAAATCCTAGAGGGAAAACGTAGTTAAAGTCTTATCAAATCAAAGATGTGTCTTAAGTGTGGTTTGAGCAATGAAGAGATGAGAGACCCTTAAGAGAAGGTTTGGTAGATTTGGAATTTTTCAAGGTGGCTTTTCTTGATATGCTTTTCCCTTTAGAGTTGAGGGACATAAATTTGGTGGAATTCATGAACCTTTGTCAAGAGGGAATTATTGTGAAAGAGTAATATCTCAAATTTATCCAATTCTCTAAGTATTCCCCAACCTTAGTAGCCAACCATATGGCTAGGATGAAAAAAATTGTGATGGGGGTTTCTAGCTTAGTCTAAAAAAGAAGTGTCCTACGACAATCCTCCGTCATTATATGGATATCTCTAGGCTCGTACTGTATGCTCATCAAATTGAGGAGTCCAAGCTTTTTTAGGTGACTAGATATGGAAAGAGGCCAATATTGGATGAGTAAAGTCAACCTAGGTCTAATAAAAGGTTCTATATTAAAGATATTTCCATGGGAAACAAGTATAGGGTTTAAAAATAAAATTCTCAAGGAGGTGGTTATGCTTTTGAGAGGGGTAGGTGTACTAGTTTTAGGGAGAAACACTTAGATTAGTTTTTTTCCGACGCGGATGGTTGCTTTGGAATTTGTAATAGGGGTAATAAGATGAAAGACTTCCCTACCCTCCAGGCAAAAGGGAAGGATGTCAACCAAGATCCTCATGGTGGTTCGAATCCCATTGCTCAAAAGTGGAAACATTTCTATGTACTTTGAGCTAAAGTAATTAATCTTGAGTAAGGTTTTGGTAAGTCGTTGGTTCTTTTTGATTGTTTTGATTTTATTTAGATGAGTGTACCCTATGTGGGGGAGAATGGATTAATAACGAAGGTAGTTGATAACATTATCCTTCTTTCTATTCTTACTCAAACTTGAGGCCAAAATTCTTAGTAGTTTGCTATGTTTTAGAGTATTGCTTTAGTGTGAATTGAATGTCTCCTTATGTTATGAATTTTATTGATTATGATATGTCTTGCATGATCTTGATGACATTTCAGTCACATGAATAGATTTGTAATTAATCCATATTTTTCATGTCAATGCGTAGCTTACTATATTTGTGTAATTACTTCAAATTTTTTTTTTCCATATTTAAATATGTGATTTAAAGGTTATTGAATTTTGAGTTTCATGATGGTTTGATGAAAATGTCTAACGTTTGAGAAGGTAGTTCGTCCATAAATGAAATGAAAATGAAGAAGTAAGTGTGTTCTTTGAAATATGGAAACGTTCCAAATTAGCTTATGTTGCTTAAAATGCTTTAAGGATATGAAATTAGTGTTCCTTTTTAGTTGGTGCATTCAGTATGAATATCGTGACCTTGATTATATGTGTGGTATGATGCTAGTTTTGTCCTAAACGTCCTTGCAAATGTTTAGTGTTATTTGAAGATGAATACTGTTCTAAGTAGAGGAGATTGTAACGACCCTAAATATGAAATAGGTCAAACTACACCTTCACATTTTTTCCATGAGTTAATAGTGTACTAAATAGTGTATTTTAGCATTAGAAGTCACTTGGTGAAGTTTTAAAGTAAAACGTTCAAGACATTCGGAAACTGTGTCTAGGAATTTGCTTGTGTGTCCTTTATTTTGGTCGATCTTTTTGGGTATTTTTTTTGTTTCTAAAACCATTGGGGATCACCCTAGTACCTATAGGGATGTAGCAAGAGTAAAAATGTTTGAGAATGACTTCTCGAGGACCTCTCTAAGGGACCCTAAGAAGGACCCAAATGTTGTACAAATGAACTACCCAAGGCAGCGTGCAGGGGCAGATTTTTAAAGCACACCTCGCGACGTGCGTGTAGCACGAGGGTCCCTGCCTAAGTGTGTTTTAAAATAAAGAATAGGTATCTCCCTCCACGACGCCCATCGAAGATTGGATTTGGCCACGTCATTTTAAGTCAAATTTGAATTTTGAAAAAGGTCCAAATGGTGTAGCGGTCCTTTTGGAAATTTGTATGATGATTTGTGGACTTATTTAGGTCATTTTAAACTTCATTTCACCCACCCTTTAAAACCCTAATGATCAAATAAAATTTCTCCAAAAACCTCTATTTAGAGGAAGTTTCAAAATCCAAGGAAGAGGACCAAGTTCTTCACATTTTTCTTCATCAATAATCTCATGGGTTCCTTCACAATAAGGTATTGTAGTACTCCTTGAACGTTATTTCATTCAAATATCCATTTCAAAAAGGATTTCAACTTCAAACTTCTTTACTCCTTGACTCTAAGTATGGGTCTTTGCTTTGAAAATGTTTTAATTATTAAAATTAGTTGTTCTTAGATTTAAATGATTGTGTTAATGTCAAAACACCAATTGATTCATGTCTATGCATTTTACAAACTTAATCTTATAAAATGGGTTTAATAAGCATGATTAGATTGTGTTAAAGTTATTGTTTCTTGGTGGATTATTGTGTATTAGCTACAGCCCTAAGGCCTATTTTATGATGAGTTGTTGGATAAATTGTTGATAGGTGGTGAAATCTTGGATGAATCTTAAGTGGGATTTGTTTTTTAATCTTTATTATGAAATTCTCTTAAGTGGTATGGTCCACCTTTGGTGGCGGTTCTACTTGAAGTATATGAAGTTATATGGTATTGTGAAAATGACCTTCAAGGCATGATATGTGAAGTGAAGTTATGATTTTGATATGTATATGTATGATATGTGTTAGAAGGTTGAAATTAATATTTTTAACGATTTATTTTTAAATGAAGTATGAGTTTAAAATGTGAATTATAATAATGTTTAAATTGTGATAAATGTGGGTATGACCATGTCTAGAAATTTTTTTATGAATGATGGTCATTATGTCAATGGTGTGCTCATGTGTACTCACACACACAAACACACTTGAATGCATGAATGAAGTCAATGAATTAAAATGGGGGATTATAAGGTAGACACTCTTCACGAGTAGAAATGAAGTGTCTAAACTATCCCTAATATTCAAACCTATGAAAAGGGGGGATTTTGGGGTGAACATTCTTCGTGGGTTGAGATGAAGTGTTTAGTAACAACATCACTATTCTCGATAGCTTTCCAAAGATATTTTGGAGGGTGGATACCTTTCGTGTTCAATAGATATCTCTTAACCTATAGCCAATGAATGTTCCATTGCGGAATTATGCTTACCAGCGGGAGGATTTGAAGAAGGGGTGGGTACACTTCGTGAGTTTAGATGTTATATCCAATGTACCTCTTGAGATGGGTGCTACTCTCTAGTGTAGAATGATTTACTTAATAGAAATCACCTTAGCCCTTAAGTATCCGCCCGTGTAGGTGTAGATATTGAAGAATCCATGTAAAGGCTAAAGAATATGAGCCTACATTAGGCAAGTAGGGATCCCGCATCTGGTAAGGGTAGTAAAGGGATTCCATGTCAAGCTCTCATGATCTATGTAGGCTAAATCTAACCCATAAAAATATACGCAAATTAACTAAGTATTCTTAACGTTGTACTACTTATGATAGGTGGTGGAATGGGATTCTAATTATCCATTGCACTAGTATAAATTTGAAGGGAGCCTTTGTGTGTCCTTATATGAAGGTATGAATGAGTCAAGATATGATGTAAATGAATGTAATGTGACATTATGTCCAATGTTCAGGAAGCATGTTTATATTATATCTTCCAAAATGAAAGTTATGCATGTGATAAATGTGATATGCATAGTCTAATTCTCAAGCAGCACTAGGGTGGGAGTAATATTATCGGATGCTACTTTCACATTGCACTAGGTGTAACTTGGGACTTGACTTGGAGGATGCTTCTTATGTGAAGTTCCTAACTATAAGTGTATGTTTCTATAGTGTCTTGATATTGAGTGGTGACTTGATAAATGAAAAGAATTACACTTATCCGTAGTAATCTTTAGGATCTTATATGTAGGTACTGAGGATATTGTATGGGCGATTTCATTATGTCTTACTTAGGGGAGACTTAGGATAATTTATGATAGGACTAGTTCATGTGTGATTTTTTTGTTAACTGTATGTTTTACCCTATGTTAAGAAAAAAAATTGATGTTTTACCCTATGTTCTAAATGATTGTCACGCCCCGAGCTACCCCCGAGATACAAACACGGAACCTAGAACCACAAGTGATACCAAGCTAACCTTGCTGGCATAATCATGGACATACTAAAGAATATAAAAGGTTTCGAAAGCTAAATCATAAATTATAATGAAAAGATGGGGAATACCCATACGCTAAAACTGAGATATATGAAAAATGATGAGTTTAATACGAAGAAATATTAACTCACTTCTAAGCTTTAACTAACTATGTCTGATATGAATCTCTCACTGTACTAGAAATACATGGACAAGCCATCACTAAATCAAACAAAAACTTAAGCTAAATGACTAAAAACTAAAATGAAACTCATGACTGTTGTTCTCAAAGAATGATGACTCACCACTGAATTTGTTAATCTAGATATAAAGAAATTGATCTATGCGTGATCTGGATGCTGAGAACCTGAACCTACATCAAGAGAAGATGTAGCGTACATATGCTTCAATACTTGAAGGGTACTGCGCATGTAGGATAGAAATATGCTGAAATAAAACATAACTGAACAAGCACAAAAGCAAGTACAATAATCTGACATGATAAATTGAATTCTAAGCTAATTGGATGAAATGACCAGTTTATATCAGGTTGAAACTGAATACTCAGTATAGTGATAAATAGTCAATGTAGAGAGTCAGATCGATATGTGGGAGCTACTAATAATCAATAATAAAATTACATCAGCTAAATATGGAGTCCAATGTATACGTCTAATCGAGAGGATTCAATATACCCTGCCATAGGTATAAAGGCATGCTGGCATGATTATTAAACTTATTTCCCACAGTGGGAACTTACAGGCTACTTGGCTAGTAATTCTTGGACTATTGGGTACACTAAATCCTAGTCAAACTCAGTATTATGCTACTCCCAATTAATTTTGTAAGTTAACTATTTATGTATGAGTTTATGTAAATATTTTATAGCTCGAAAATAAACATGCAACTAAGAATTGCAACAATTAATATGGTAATGATGCATTTATATATGAGGCTTGTATATCTGAAGTGTCTGAAATATCTGACCTAGGATGTGAAATTAAAGAACGAATGAAATACAAAGCTAGGGTTTTGAAATTTAATGCGATAATCTTAGTAATAACATGATAATCTGATTTGGAACATATATTTAATAAATTCATAAAATTCTATTAGAGTTCTAGAAACTCTAGGTTTAATCATGATAAGAGAATCAAGAATATGACTGTAAACTAGGGTCTCAATTGGTTAAAGGAACCCAATAGTGAAATCCCACATACCAGATGATGAAATCCACGATAAAATACTTAAGTTTCAGGTATGGAATTACTGGAGCTTGTGGCGTTCTTGAACTTGGGATCATGAACTTTTACCTGTTAGAATGTTTTTTCGGATTAATCGAAGGCCAGGACGGACAGTCCGTCAATTGAGTGACGCCCCGTCGTTGAGTCCATCGACAAGGCCTGTTAACCATGTCTTTTCTAAAATGGGCATACCGTTTTACTTGATCGACATACACGGACTACGCACCATCGTCTAACCTACATACTTTAAGTCCATCCGTTGTCCAAGACTTAACAAATTTTTCTAGGCTGAAATTTTTGGGTGTTTCTGATCCCATCGACGATTGTGCAGGACGGACAGTGGGTCAGACTACGATCCATCGATTCCACCATTGGTTGCATCCGCAAATTTTGTCAGTAATGCTAATTTTTTGTATTTTTGGCTATGTGGTGTTATATTATCTACCCCTTGGGAAAATTCGTCCTCGAATAAAGACTAAACTAGCTGAAATAAAGAGAGAGAGAGCTGCAAACCCTACTACTAAATATTGAGAACTCAGTTTCTAACTGAATTGAGTTCCGAGTAAATGCAATTACGCTGAAAATTCAAGTTCAAGCTGAGCAAACATGATTCTATAATTGAATTTACGCATGAATGACTGGAAGACTGAAGAGGAACTATTACCTCAAGCAGGAGTGGAACCGGAAGGAAAGATGTGAGGATACTTGGCTTTCATGTCTTCTTCTTCTTCCTTAGTAACTCCCTCTACGGACAGACTCCTCTTCAAAACCTTCACTGAAGCAACTTCTTTGTTACTCAACTTTCTAACCTGACGGTCAAGAATCTCAACTGGTATATCCTCATAAGAAAGACTATCTTTCACCGCTACACTCTCTAATGGCACTAAAGACTCTGGATTACCCACAAAATTCTTCAAAAGTGAGAGGTGGAATACCGGATGCATTGCTCTTAATTTTGCTGGCAACTATAATTCATGTGCCACCTTGGCAACCCTTTTCAAGAAACTTTAAGGGCCTACATATCTAGGATTGAGATTCCCTTTATTTCGAAATATCATCACCCCTTTCATTGGTGAGTCGTTCAGAAAAACCCGATCATCCTTGTTGAACTCTAGTCCCTTTTTTTTACATGGTCATAAGATTTCTGACGACTCTGGGTTGTCCTAAGTCTATCTCTAATGACTGCCAATTTCTCCATAGCATAAAGGACTTAATTAAGCCCTATCAAAGCTTCTTTACCTACTTTAAACCAACCAACAAGAGGTCTACATCTACGCCCATATCAAGCCTCACAAGGGGACATATGAATGTTGTAATTATAAGTATTGTTGTAGGAGAACTCAATAAGAGGAAGGTGATCATTCAAACTACCTTTGAAACCGATCACACAAGATCCCAACATATCCTCAAGGGTCTTAATGTTACAGTCTGCCTGTCCACTCGTGTGCGGTTGAAATATTCTGTTAAGGTTAACTTGAGTACCAAGACCCTTCTAAAATGACTTCTAGAAATAAGAGGTAAACTAAGGAACTCTATATGAGAGGTTAGATAAAGGAACCCATGTCGCCCCAGAATCTCATTAATGTAAATCTTCGCATAGTCCTCTACCGAATATGTAGTCTTGCCCGCCAAAAAACTAGAAGACTTAGTCATCCTATCAAGAATCACCCAAATGGAGTCATGCTGTCTGCAAGTACTCGATCATACTGTGATGAAGTTCATATTTATTACATCTCACTTCAAAGTTGGAATATCAATCTCTTGAGTCATACTCCCTGGTTTCTGATGTTCTACCTTGACTTACTTGCAATTGGGGCATTTACGTACAAAGTCTGCTATATTCCTCTTCATGCCATTCCACAAATAGATTTCCCGCAGATCGTGGTACTTCTTAGTGGAACTTGGATGGATAGAATACCTAGACTTATGGGCTTCGGCAAGAATGTGCTGTCTCAACTCGCCCACATCAAGAACACAAAACCGTTCCTAGTAGTGAAGTACCCCATCTTCCCCTTGGGATAAAACCTCCACTCTTTGATTATAGACTGCACCCTTAAGTTCAATCAAGATTAGATCACGTCCTTGCTTTTCCTTAACCTCCACTACCAAAGACGATTCTTCCCCCTCATAAACTATTACACCACTGTCTGATATGCTCATAAGGCGAACTCCCAAGCGAGCAAATCTACGAACATCCTTCACTAGATCTTTCCTTTCTTCCTCAACATGGGCTACACTACCCATAGATAATCTACTAAGAGCACTTACTAGAAGGATGGTAATGCACACTCATATCATAATCCTTAAGGAACTCAAGGCATCTCTTCTGGGAAGATTTAACTCTTTTTGGGTCAATACATAATAAAGGCTCTTATGGTCAGTGAACACATCTCTATGAATACCTTACAAGTAGTGTCTCCATATCTTGAGTGAAAACACCACTGGTGAAAGTTCGAGGTCATGAGTTGGATAGTTTTTCCCATGCACCTTAAGTAGTCTAGAGGAATACGCTATAAACTTATATTGTTGAATCAACACACAACTTAGGCCAACTTTGGATATATCATAATAGATCACATAATCATCTGAAACCTCTAGTAGAGTCAAGACAGGAAACTTCTTTAATAACCCAATACACCTATGAAACTTCTGGAAGAGTCAAGACAAGGAACTTCTTTAATAACCCAGTACACCTATGAAACTTCTGATATCTATAGTAGAGGTAGGTCTGGGCCATTATTTCAGTCCTTCTATCTTTTGTGAATCTTCTCGGATCCCTTCGTTAGATACAATGTGAGCAAGGAAAGAAGCGGCTTTCAACCAAAACTATCATTTGATAAACTTAGCGAATAACTATAGATCCTTGAGAGTCTATAGAACAATTGTCAAATGACTCGTGTGTTGTTTCCTCATTCCTAGAGTAAACGAGGATATCATTAATGAAAAAGGTAACGAACAAGTCCTGACACTGTTTAAAAACTCTTTTTATCAAATCCATGAAAGGTGCAGGAGCATTTGTTTGTATAAATGACATAACTACAAATTCATAATAACTATATCAAGTTTTGAAGTTTGTTTTCGGAGTGTCACTATCTCTGACTCTAAACTTACGATAACCCAATATGAGGTCTATCTTCGAGAAATGGCTAGCATCCTGAAGTTGGTAAATCAAGTCATAAATCCTGGGGATGGGATACTTATTCTTTATTGTGACCTTGTACTACTGTCTATTATCAATGCACATTATGAGAGAACAACTTTTTTTCTTAACAAACAACATTGGTGCACCCCATGGTGAATTACTAGGCCTGATGAAGCCCTTATCTAGAAGGTCTTTCAAATATTCTTTAAATTCCATAAGCTCTGCTTGAGCCATTCTTCAAGGAGGAATAAAAATATGTTGGGTATATGTAAAGAGATCAATTCCATAGTCAATTTTCCATTCGGGAGGGACTCTGGAATATCTTCTTGAAACACTTCTGGAAACTCATAAACTACTGGAACTGACTCGAGAGTTAGGGTTTAAAGTCTAGAATACTTTACCCAAACTAGATGATAGAGATAATCCTTTGAGATCATCTCTGTGTACATAAGGTAAGAAATAAACCGATCCATAGGCTCTAAGCTACAACCCTTCCCTTCTAAGATTGGTTCGTCAGGAAACTTAAAATGAACTATCCTAGTTTGGCAATCGATTGAGAAATAACATGAATGTAACCAATCTAGGCCTTGAATGACATCAAACTCTATCATTTCTAACTCTAGTATATCCGATGCGTGGACTTTCAGAGAGATTGTGACATGGCAATTTCATTATGCCCGTCTAGCTATGACTGGGTCACTGACTAGAGTAGAGATTGAGAAGGGTTCTTAGATAGTTTCTGGACTGAGACTTAGTTGTACTACTATGTGAGGAGTTAAAAAATAAAAAGTAGCCCCTGGATCCAATAACGCATAAACATCAAGGTAAAAGTCACGTAACGTAGCATTTACTACATCAGGAGAATCTTCCTTATAGAATACAACTTGTTGTGACGTTGACCACCACATGTACGAGATGAGTTACCCTGCGTAGTTTGGAAACTTTTTGGTGCTGTTGAATTTGTACACTATGTTCTACCATACCACCTCCTAGACTCTATCTATAAGGACAATCTCTCAACTTGTGACCATACTGATTGCACAAAAAAAAACCTTCTTTGCCTGCGAGACACTCGCATTGATGGTTTTTACCACACATAGGCAAAGCGGGGTAAGTTTTGGTGCATGAAACACTTCTGTGAGACTTAGAGCCTGGTGTTTTACCCTTATGATCAAACCTGTTCATAAAGGATGGAACAGTAGTAGATGAAGGGACTGGGTCTGAAACCTTCTGCTAACTCTACGAGCAATTTCCACCAACCGATTTATGCTGATAGTAGTCATAGTTCCCAGTCCTAGCCTTCTTATTCTCCTTAGCACGTTCCTTAATATTATCACCCTCAACCTACTGAGCATGAGTCATAAGTCTAGAAATGTTCATATCTCAAAGTGACATTGCATTTATGCACTCAATTTTCATAAAATCTGACACTCCATACAAGAACTTGTTGATCTGAGCCTCATAGTCAGCAACCATGTGAGGAGCATACTTGGACAGTTTGTTAGAGTTCATCCCATACTCTTTGATTGTCATGTTACCCTGCCTCAAGTTCATGAATTCAAGAGCCTTTGCCTCTCTCAACTCTATTGGGAAAAACCGTTTGAGAAAAGTCTCACTAAATCAATCCGAAGTGATAGGAGTTGCATTTGCATCCTATTCTCATTCCACTGAGTGTACCAGATATGAGCAACATCCTTCAACAGGTATGATGCTAACTCAAACCGATCATTTCTAGTGACTTGCATAACCTCAAAGATCTTCTTGATCTTATCCAAGATAATCTAAGGTTCCTCAGTAGTCTATGATCTTAAGAACTGATGCAGACTCTTCCTAACAAACTCTTAGACCCTTGCTGCTGCTGATAAACCGTTTTCTATCATAAGAGCATTAATCCACTTGTTCCTGTTGGTAATACTCTTAGCCAACATCTGTATAGCATTCCTAAACTCAACATTGGAGACTTCTTGATCTGGGACTAGAGGAGTTGCATTTGCATTACTAGCATTCACATTTCTACGATTAGCTCTACGAGGAGGCATAATTTCAAACGTAGAATGTCAAGTTAGAATTTAATAGGATCATGCCTTACACACGATAAGAGTAACAAGAAAGTGAAGTTTTACTAAAACACTTTATAGCCTCCCTCTCATTAGATGTAGTGAACTTCACTCCCATGAAAAGGACACTACTTAGTGCGGATTATCAGACATTCTAGGAATCTTGAACCTAGGACTCTCATACCATGTTTTATCACGCCCTGAGCTACCCCTGAGATGCGGACATAGAACCTAGAACTACAAGTGATCCCAAGTTAACCCTACTTGCATGATCATAAGCATACTAAAGATAATAAACTGATGCGGAAGATAAATCATAAATTATAATAAAAAGATGATAAATACCCATATGCTAAAACTGAGGTATATGAAAAACAAATGAGTTCAATACATAGAAATATTAACTCACTACTAACATGAAACTAGCTATGTGTGATATAAGCATCTAATTGGAATAGAAATATGGACAAGCTCTAGCTAAATCTAGCAAAAACATAAGATAAATTACTAAAGAATGATATGAAACTCATGATTGTGGTCCTCGGAGAATAAGGACTCACCACTGAATCAACTCATCTGGAGATCGGTAAATCGATCTATGCGTGATAAGGATGCTGAGAACCTAAACCTACATCACAAGAAGATGCAGCACACGTATATGTTGATTTACATTATTTCTGAGCTAACTTAATACAAAAACCAATGAATAACATGCTGAAACTGAATAGTAGGTATATTCATAAATGATCAATGCAGAAAGTCTGACTTTTATGTGGAAGGTACAAACAACTGATAATAAAACCACATGAGCTTAATGTGGAGTTCAATGTATACGGCCAATCGAGAGGACCCAATATACCCTTCCATAGGTATAAAGCCAAGCTGGCATGACCACTAAATTGATTGCCCATAGAAGGGACTTACAAACTACTTGGCTAGTAGTTCTGGGTGTATTGGGTAAGCTAAACCCTAGTCCAACTCGATATTATGCTACTCGTAATGAATTCTGTAAATTAAATGATTATGTTTGAGTTTCTCTAAATACTAGATAGATCGAAAGTGAACGTACAAACTGAGAATGCAATAATTAATCTGGTAGTTATATATTTATAACAAAGGTTTGTATATCATAAGTGTCTATATTATCTGACATTTCTGAAATTTCATGCGATAATCTAAATAATAACATGATAATTTGATTTGGAAGATATATTTAATAAATTCATAAAGTTCTATCAATTTTCTAGACACCCAAGGTTTAATCAAGATAGAGATCAATAATCTGACAGAAAAGTAGGGACCCAATGGGTGAAACGAACCCACTAGTGAAATCCCACATACCTGGTGATAAAATACACGAAAAAATACGTAAGTTTCGGAGCTGGAACTTTTGGATCTGTGGTGTTCTTGATGTATGGTTCTTGAGCCTTTTCTCCTTTGTTGATTCTAATTTTCTAAGTTTTGTTTTAATGATTTAACGTTAATATATTTTAAGTATGTTTCAAGGTGTAAACTTACAAAAATATGACAGTTTAGGGATAAAACGACGTAACATAGGGTTTAAATAAAGTGGAAAAATTCCAAAAGACCCCTGAGAAAATCTTTGTTTGACCAATTGATGCCCAGGACTAACGGTCCGTCGATTGGGCCTGTTCAGCATGACTTTAAAAAAATGGGCATAACTTTTTACTCAGTGGTTTGACTTTAATAAGGTCTGTGGATATGGAAATATTATTCAATTATCTATCTGTGGGTAGGTCATGGGACACGTAGTTCAATTTGTGCTAAGAGTTATGACCATTTGAAGTTAACCCAACTTCATTTCCCCTAAATTGTCTTATAATTTTCCATGCTACAGCCATACCTACGGATCTTAGACCCACCTACAGACCATACAAGTGATCACTAGATCTTGTAACAGAGTGAGTGAAGGCAGTATTGATCGACGGTCAGAGACTACGGAGTGTAAGTTTCGTCCGTCGTCAAAGACTTTACTAATTTTTTGGGCTAAAATTTTTGGGAGTTTTTGATGCCATCGATGGTTATGCAGGAGAACCGTGGGTCAGGCTACGGTCTTTTGATGCCACCGTTTGTTGCACCTACAGATTTTTTAATAAAGATGGTTTTTGATATGTTTTGGATACGGAGTGTTACATTGATGATACTATATGACGTTTTTTTAACTTAATTAATGAAGGTTTTTTTAAAATCAAAATAGCATTACTTGTATGTTTCAACTAAATTATCCTTTTTGGATGATTTTGTATATGTCATACATAGTATAATGTTTTTACTGATCGCATACTTTTCTATACTTTATAAGTATAGGTTGGAGGCAAGCTAAAGGTTAAAAGGCAAGCTTGGAATTTATTCTCTGAAGTCTACATATTTCCTCATATATTCAAGGGCATAGTCTATCTTTCTTTAGTTTCTTCCTTTAATACTTGTAAATACTATTTATGTATTTAAAGGTCGCGTCCCTAAGATGTTTAAGGTGTATATTTATGATTTTCTTGTGACGATGAGACTTAATCCTTAGCTTCTATAAAATATGTTTCTTATTATTATATTTTTGAGAAAAGTTTTAATTTCGTACTACTTTTCATGCATTATGTAATGAATGATAGATACGAGGCTTGTGTGAGGCCTATGAGAGGTCAAGCACTCCTTGTTCCGACCTAAGGTTTGCCCTTACTTCTAGGATGTACTCGTGGGTCCTTCCAAATATGTTTGTTGGGTTTTCAAATGATTTAATGGAAAATAAGACTTGCAACTTTTTTGATGAATTGTGACGCCAATTAAAAGTTGTGACTTTTATGAAGAGTTGTGAGTTTTATGTAAGTTTGTGACCTTCCATAAGGGTTGAAACTTTTCTAGGATTGTGACCTTTTATGATAAGGAACAACAATCATTCATTCATATTATACTTTGTTGTCTATAAATAGAAAAAAGTTCCTCTGATTTAATAACAGCCAATTTTCTAGAATCCTTTAATTTGAATGAGTTTGGAAGTTTTTGAGTTCGTTATGTCGTATTATAGGGAATTTCGAGTTAGGTTCATAGATACGTTTAATGGAAATCTAATCTAAAAATAATTTATGAAAAAGAACCGCATTTAGGCCAATAAGTGAAGTAAAATGAAGAAGAAATATGGAAGAGCAATATTTGAACATGATGGCACAATGCGCGCCTGGTCCTTGATTTTGAAAAATTATGTTCCACATCGCTGAGATGACACGATGTGTTCTTCCTTAAAAGACATTTACGAAACAAAATTTGCTTATACCTCCGCTTTGCGAGCCCATCTTTGTATTTTGACTTTCTCTCTATTCTCATGTCAAGGTTTAAAGATAACTTAAGAGTCAAGTCAAGATTAGTTAAGACTCAAGTTAAGATTAGTTATTAAAGTTATCGAAAGTCTTTCATAAACTTTTTAACTTTATTTACTTCTTTTTTGAGTCCAATAAAGAGTAAAGTTTGAAGTTCTTTCTTTAAATAATTATATGGGGACTATTTAAAACTTTTTTCACTTTTAAATAAGAACAGAACTGAGATTTCCCAAGTTATTTCGTGCTAGTTTGCAGGGATATTAATACTTCCAAGAGCATTTGAGCTATGTTTCTGAGCACTAATCTCAAATAAAAGAAGAATTGTGTTTTTAAAACATAAGAGCTAGTATATTTTCGGGAGTAGTATTGAGACCCGAATTAGGGACGAGGATGAGTTTCAATAACTACATCTCCATAGAACCATGTAGCCACCATGAGTAAAAAAGAGTCCTACAGTTTAGACGAATCCATTACAAAAAAAACACTAGTGAATCCACTAAGTAGTTAAGGTTCTATACCTTTGGCCGAGGATAGGATGTGCTAGAAGCGTGAGGTAGATCGATGTATCATCACTGTAGCTCATATTTTATAGTTGTTCAATAGAGAAACTCCCACTGAAGTTATTGTATTTTACATGCATCAATTTCTTGTATTTTCACATACATTTTAGAGTTATGTTTTATCCTTATTACATAAATAGATTTGACATCATGTTTTTAAACAAATTTTGATAAATTACACTTATTTAAAAACTTTTTTATTATTAAATGAGTTCAATAGAGTATTCATGAGTTGACAAGAATGAAGTTAAGTGTTTCTTTCAAAATATCTTAGATCTATGTTGTTTTAGCATTCCAACTCGCATACTCATACGTTCAATGTACTGATATCAGTTGGCCTACATCGTCTTATGATGTAGACACATGTAACTACGATCAACATTCTAGCGCACAGTTGATTTAGTGAGCAATTCAGAGATAGTATGTGAGCTTAGTTGCAATTTCGAGGATTTATTTTTATTGTTTTCTAGTTTGTTCAATAAGATTTCGTGGGGTTTTATCTCAATATCCATCTTATTATTTTTGAGGTTTCATAGACTATCAGATGTTACTCCTTTGAGTCTTTCAATTATCATTTATTGTTATTTAGACTCCTTTGAGTCTTTCAATTATCATTTATTATTATTTAGACTTGGGTTGACACTTTTGGCCAAGTTTAATGTTTAAAAATTAAGCATTCTAAATTTTATTATTTGGTTCAATTGAGTGATATTGTTCTTTATTAATATGCATATGTTCTTACACTTAGTTAAGTAAGTCAAGCCAAGGGTTCGATGATCTTCGAATGTCGGTCTCGCCCAGAGTGTAGGTTCGGGCCGTGAAACAAAGTGTAAAGAGTTGGGTTTATCTCTCAAAATAATATAATGGAACTATGTTTTCAAAAAGATAATATAAATGTTTTCACATTTGAGAAAGAAAAGGAGACACCAATTCCAATAGAGCTTGAAGCTATGTTTTGTATAATTAGCTCAAACAAACGAAAGAACTTTTTTTGTAAAAACATATGAGCTATGTTTATTTTGATATTAGTACTGAGCACTAATATGGGGATGCAGGTCATATTAATTTAAGTCTCCATAAACCATGTGGTCATCATAAGTAGTAAAGGATCATACATATAACATTAATCCATTAGATGCTTTTAGCATAGACTAGTGGATCTACTAAGTTAAGCATCATATATGGCAATAAAGTATAGGACAGTTCTAGAAGCGTGGGTGTGATGTTGTATCAATACATAGGCTCATAATGGTGATTGTTGATTAGAGAATCTCCCACATAAACTATTTTACTTTATTTTATGACTGTTGAGTTTTATATTAACTTTTCTTGCACAATTTCAGTTTCTTTTATTGTTTTACAAAGCTTTTTATATATTTCATGTGTTTAATTGTTTTTTATGAGTTAAGTTATTCAAGAGTTGAGAATATCCAAGGCAAGTGTTTTATTCAGAATCTTTTCAAGCGTATGTTATGTGTAGAATTCTAACTCGCATACTCCTACATTCAATGTACTGATGGTAGTTGGTCTGCATCATCTTATGATGCAGATAAAGGTAACCAAGATCACCATAAAGTTCCTCGTGGAATAGGATCACACTCAGAGTCATTTGGTGAGACTTATAGAATCTAGAGGACGATTTTAATTTTTTTCTAGTTTTCAGTTGTTATTATGATCGGGTGACATGTCTAGGCATCCCTATTTGTTTTGGAGGCTTTATAGATAGATAGATATATTTCTTTAGTTTTATTTATTTCAGTTTTATTCATTCAAGACTTGTTTTCCATTTTCATCTATGATATAATTTATTAAATTTTTTCTTGAGTTATATCTGTTGTGTTTAATTATTTCGCTTAGTAAGTAAGTCATACCTAGGGTTAGCTTGAGACCAACAATGGTTTTCGAGTGTGGTCCACACCCAGGGTATAGGCTCGTGGTTTTACACGTCTATTGGAAAATTTCCTAACCACTTCTTCTCAAGTAAGATTAAATACATATCTACTTATTGAATTTTCTTCATTCTACTAGTGATGTAGTTTTCACCACTATATACCTCCAATATTGTTCGATATTTGTTATAGTAGAACACATAATTTTGATATCTTTTCAATACCCTAGAATCTTTTCATTTTCATACAAAACCTTTTATTATGATTACTAATGAACCAACTCGGTTTACTAAAAAAATGTTCTATATGATCGCGTAGACTTCATACTATATATAATGCTTCCCAATACTCTTGTATAATTCTATTTTGAGTCATTTTCACCTTTATTATTTTCACTTACAAATCTTACATTCAATTGAATCATGGCAGTACTAAACTCTAAGTACTTTAACTTTTCAAGTACATTTCGATGTAATGATACTATTGCAATGCTAAAAAGCAGCTACTCTACGATCTTTCAAAATTTATTTTTAGCATATGTTTATAAGTATTTTTGTAATAAGTGTTTATTTTGATGATAAACATGTCATCAATATACAAAGAAACAATGACCTTGTGATTTGGAATATCTTTAACATAAACGCGTTTATCACTTCCATTATACTTAAACCCATTAGCCAACATGTTTTGGTCAAATTTCATGTTTCATTGTTTGGGTGCTTGTTTTAGTCCATAAAATAACATAATAAGTTTGCACCCAGGAATTATAAAACCCTCACTATTGAATCAACCTTTCTATTTACAACCTATTTCTCAATGATGATGTTCACAAAAGTCATAGCTTCATTAAATATATGATGATTATTTTTAGGAAGAAATGTTACAAAATCAAATTTGAAAATAGATATCCTTTGACATTTTTATACCAGTAAGTTTATTTATCAAGTACAATCTCATTTGATCTTTACAAGGACATTTAACACCCTTCACTAGACTACTCAAGTATAATTTTACCGTTCACATTCTTAGTTCTGATCTTGATCCTTTTGACATAAGAACCAGGAATTTGACTAGACACCCTAATACTTTTAAATATTTCAAGTTAGAGAAAAAAAATTTACTATTCCATTTTGTCGTAAGATAGTTTCTCCAGACATTTTTCATGGTAAAACTGAAGTTATTCGGAATTCATGCGTCATTTCCTTCAAAGTTCATATTTTCAATCCTGAAATATCATTAGATAAAGGTGAGTATGATAGTAGCTTGATGCATGATTTCACTTCCCAAACATAAATCAACAAAACAAGATTTAAACTCTTCATCCCTATAACTTCTTATCATTTTCCAAACTAATTTTGCACTTCAATTTTGAATTGTCTACAAAAGTCTATTGTGTCATCCTCTCCTTTCTTTAAATATAAATATCGTAGCTAATGCATTTTTCATGAAAAGTTGTGAGATACTATTTTACCCCCACGAGATGGTGTTGGTTTCATATTACAAATGTTTGTATAAATCAACTCTAAGGAATTAGAGTTCCTTCTAACATATTTATGAGAATGCTTAACATACTTAAACTCAACGCATATTTGACAAATTTATTTATTTCGCGCAAAGTTACACAAAACTTCTAGGTTGATAAGTTTTCCTTACAATGTTTCCTAATTGACATGTCGTACGTGTTAATGTTACAAAAACATCGTTCATTTTCTCACAAATATTTTGTTCTGCTTAGTATAGTTTTGTCTAATACAAACATTGTTTATAGTCAACACATTCTCAAATTTTCTTTCAGTTTTAGAATTGCCTTTCAATAAATTTAAATTTTGTTGTTATAGGTGTACCCATGCATAGTTTCGTGGGCCAAAAATGGCATTATGAACAAAATGTTTCTTTTACAACACAAACTTGATAGATGAATTTCATCAAATATTAATGTTTATAAGCGTGGTTGTATTTTAATACACACACACATACACACAAACACATATATATGGTGTATTAATATTGGTCATACCATATACTATTAAAAGAGAAACTCAACGTCCACAATAGAAAATATACTCTAAAAGTATTTTGGGGTTAAGCATATTACAAGAATGTTAATATATCTAATTTTAACTTTATCAATATGTATTTGAATTGCTTGAAAATAAATTTTGCATATATTTTTTCTCCATAGTATCAAATTTTCATTGAAAGCATAATATTAATCTACACCAGAATTATAGTGGCTCAATTTTCTTTTATAATTTTACACAATATGAAAGTTCATTCCATAGAGGCATCTAACATAGGCTCAAAATCATTGGCTTCAATTCACTAGTCCGTTTTGATCTCCTGTTATTACAATTAGATTTACCACATATTATTTAGAACAATAATAATGCAGATAAATATTTTACAATTTGTTTCTATTTAACGATAAAAAAATTCTAATGCTAAATCAAATGAACTTTGAATGTGGACGGACGAAGTTGTTACGACTTCAAATCAGTTTCACGTTCAAACGGAATTGAAAACCAAATGCAAAACAATGACTTATTAAGTGAAGTTTTCATATTCTTCAAACTAATTACATGGTCTAATTTATACAAAGCTAAAAAGTGCATATGTCTTTGTCTTCAAAAATTTGATAGATTCAAATTTTAAAAAGATTATAAAACTACAAAAGTTTTTCTTTTTTATTCTTCATTAGAATAAAACATATTCTTAGATTATCACATGGATATGCTTTTCTTTTAAAATATCCTTCAAAATAGCACATTCGACATAGTATCTTACCTAACAAAACTATGTATATCTCATTCTCCAAACTAAAGAATTTTAAAGACAACATTATTTGCTCAGAAAAACTCATTCAAAAAACACATGGTTTGCAACTAATTTCCAAGTACATATGACACTTTATGATAGACACTTATACAAACTATTATCATCCTTATATTAATGATAAAGAGGTTACCTTGGTTTACCATAAAAAATAATACCTACTGTTCTAAACGTACATTACTAGTTCGACCTTGCTAAAATGCGCACCAAATTCTAGAAAAGTAGTGTAGTAATCTTTTAACATCCTGTATCTTAAACATACTCGAAACCAACTTTTAAGAAATCTTAAGGTGCAAACCACGTTGACATCAACGGACCGTATTCTAATCTACAACCCGTTCTCTGCATTCCTCGTTTGAGTTTGAAGACCCCTATAAAAGTTAGCCCAGAAAAATTGACTAGCAGTCGATCTACGGACAAACGTATGATTCGTTATTAAAACCATGTCCATGTATCAAGACCCCATTTATACCAACCTCTTATAAGAACCACGATTAACCGGCACAGACGTCGTTCGATCTACAGTCCGTAGGTTAAAATTTGCAGTCAATTAGGGGATTTGATCAACTTAAATTTGTCAAAACTACTACAAGAAAATGAATTAGGTGGCACATTACCTATGAAATGATAAATAATTTGATTAGCTTTCTGTATCCACCGAGTTTTCTAAAATCAATCCTCCGAGTAAAAAGTTATGCCCAATTTAGTAAAGGTCTGTGTAGCAGACCCATCTTACGGACCCAAACGATGGACCATTGATTGAATAACAACCTATAAATCTAGGTCATTGTTTAATCCGACATCGATTAGCTTAGGGGCCTTTTGGTCTTTTCTCACTTTGTTTATACTCTATGATACGTAGTTTTGACCCTAAATCATTAGATTTTAGTAAGTGTAAGCCAAGAAACATAACTAACACTTAATAAGTCATAAATTAAAACTTAGAAAATTAGAACAAAGAAAGGAGAAAAAGGTCAATAATTTTATTTCAAGAACACAACGAGGTTCCATGAGTTCCAGCCCCGAAATCTAAATATTTCTTTGTGGATTTCATCAATAAGTATGTAAGATTTCACTAGTGGGTTCTTTTGACCCATTAGATCCCTAGATTTCAGTCAGTTCCTGATTCTGTTATCATGATTAAACCTAGGATTTCTAGAATTAGAACAGATCATCAAATATAAGTTATATCTATTTGTCAAATTAGATTGTAAAGTTATTATTTAGTTTATCGCGTGAATTTTTCAAAAACCTATCTATGTATTTCTTTAGTTCTTCAATTACATATGCGAGGTCAAATATTTCCGTTACATCAGATTGATTCTTGGATTATCAGTTTTCATGTTCACATTTGATCTATCCAATATTTACATAAATTAATTCACAATATGGTAATCACATAATTAATTGGGGGTATCATAATAGCGAGTTGGACTAGGCTTCAATGTACCCAATTGCCCTACAACTACTAGCCAAGTAGGTTATAGGTCCCCTTTGTGGGCATCAGTTTAGTGATCATGCTTCATGCATTGATAGCTCTGGCAGGGTATATTGGGTCCTCTCGAGGGGGCGTATACATCGGACTCCACATTTGTTCATGTGATTTTAATATCGCTTATTTGTAGCTCCAACAGTTCAGTCAGACTCTCTTGCATAGGCCATATTTAGAGATCATTTAGCATTAAGTCTCAACATGTTATAATGTTGGTAATTATATCATGTTAGCTCAGAATTCAGTATATATATCATGTTCCGATTCATATACTTGCTTTTTTTCTTGTTCAGTTTTGCTTAATTTCAGTTGTACTCTATCCTATATGGTTAATACCTTTAAGTACTGTCGCATACGTGTGCTAGATTTTTTATTTATGCAGTTCAGGTTCCCAGCATCTAGATAGAGCTTAGATAAATTTTCTATCTCCTGTTCAGCAAATTTAGTGGTCAATCCTTATTCTCCGATGACAACAATCATGAGTTTCTTTTAAGTATTTAGTCCCTTAGTTTAAGTTTTTTTCTATACTTAACTAGGGCTTATCCCAACATTTTTAGTCAGTTAGAGGCTTCTTTTAGACATATTTAGTTTTAGCTTAGTATTGAGTGAATATTTTCTTTATATTAAAATCACAGTTTTCAAGTATCTCAGTTATATTATATGGGTATTTCCCCATCTTTTCATTTTTAATTATGATTTTAACTTCAACATCAGTTCTTTATCTTTAGTATGTTCGTGATCATGCCAGTAGGGTTAGCTTGGGATCACTTGTGATCCTAGGTCCTGTGTCCGCATCTCAGGATATCTCGGGATATTACAAATCTGGTACGTCCATGATAGGTTTCCCTCGATAAGTAGAATACAAAAATACCAGCAACATACTAATTTCTTGAGATAGTTAGTGTAAAAAGCTTTGAAGAACTTGGTAAGAAACAACAAAGATTAAAAAGTTCTTTCCAAACTAGAGAATTAAATCAGTAGAGAAAATAGAATCATAAACACATACAAATAATAAATGAAATATTTTTATTAAAGAAGAAATCAAGCCCACTAAATGAAGTATGTTCAAAAGGCAATTACACCCCTCAAGTACTTGATATTAATTGAAAAAATCATGTCATAGAATTATCTTATTCGTCGGTGCATCAATACCTATATTTACTCTGTCACTAAACCACTCAATGATTACAGAGTACACCAAGAATGCTAAATTTTTAAGTAGAAGAAGTCCAGAAAATTTGTTGTTACAAATGCGAGGAAATCTCTCAATTTATAAATAACAAAGTATAGTGTAAATAAATGATTATTGTGCCTTATGGGAAAGTTCACAACCTTTTAAAAGGTCAATGTCTTTCCTAAAACTCACAATACTTAACAAATGTCGCAACTTCACTTTCTATTCAAACCTTTAAAGCCCAACAAACATATTGTTAAGTGGTACGTGAAAATTGTAGAGATAAAGCACACTATACATAACTTTATATTTTTTTTTACAATTGAGTCATTTTTGTTATTTGTATTTCTAAGTACACGTTGATTGTAATTAATTTATTGAGGGTCTTTGGATTAATGATGGCATTATATTTTTTTGTTCTTGAGGAGATTTTGAAATTAAATTTTAGTTGAATAACATCACGTCAAATCATTAAAATATTAATGATTAAAATTTTAAGTGAATGCTAAAATAACAAAACTTTGATGCAATGTAAGTGAAGAAATCAATTAGTTAGGTAATAAGATTCATTCAAGAGAAAAATTATAAAAAAATCACTATATTTGATTTAGAAATGATCCATTTTTAAAAGATTATTGATTTATCATTTTTGTTCGTACTCATCAAATTAAATAAAATTATATTCAAAATTTCTCCTCTGTGGTCCTGGCTCCTACTCATTAAATTAAACAATTGGAAAAATATCACGAAATTTTACATTTTAAATTTACCTTCTTTACACTTACTCATCAAATTAAATTAAATTAAATCCCAAATTTGCTCTCCTATAGTTTATTCATCAAATAAAATGCTTAAGAAAATAAAAGAACTAAAACTCAAAATTATCTTCTTTGATCCTTCTCATCAAAGCAAATGAAATAATATTTCATTTTACTTTCTTGGCACCTACTCATAAAATTCAATTCTTATGAAAATATCACGATAACTAACATTTTAAATTTTTCCTTTTGATTATTACTCATAAAAAATCAAATAAAACTTAAAATTTATCGTCGTGATTCTTAATCATCAAATCAAGTCAAGTAAAATGTTTTAAGCAATTAAGAGAAATTACTCATCCTCATGGAACCTACTCATCAAAACATAATATATTACCAAAATCTTGACAATTTTCCCATAAATACAAATTTCTTCACTTGCCCAGTTCTTCCAATCCTCTTTATTTTTCATTCTCAAACAACAAAAGTTATCAACTTCATTCTATGTTTCTTCATAAACTCTTTGTATTTTGTGTTTGTACAGAAATAAAAATCAAGTTGTTTTTTTTAATCAATCAAAGAGTGATCGTTTATTTATTTTTTTCTTTTCTTTGTGGGATTCTTTAATCTTATGGTTTAAATTTCGGTTTTTGTATAATTTTTTTATGTTTATGGTGAATGATTAATTTCATTCTAGACTAGTGATGGACTCCAACAAAGAAGAGGCCACCAGGGCTAGAGTAATTCCTTAAGAGATGATGGATAAAGATGATGTTCCCAAAGGATCCTTTGAACTAGACATTCCTCCTTACGTACATAAAAATTAGGCATTTCTGCTTCATCCATAGACCAAAGAGAAACAAAAAATTTCATGTAGTCCATGAATTTTGCTAAAAATTGTGTTGTACCATTGCCTAATAAATTTCATAAGCACGTGTTTTACAGATCTGTTTATGAGAGATCACCGAACAAATTTCTAATTGGTAAATGTTGAGTGACATACAACAATAAAGATGCCTTGGATCAGTGTTATTGGAAGTTAAAGAAGACAAATCTTCTTCTTGAGTTTGTGTTGCATATTGCATGGTTTTAAGTTTTCCGCTCCCTAAGTATAATAGTGTGTCATGTTAAAATAATGTCCATTGGTTGTGCACTATGTAAGCTTCAAAATAGTTAGCTGAACAAATATATTGTAACAAATAACTTTTCACATGTAGTAGATGCATGACCCTTGAAGAAGGGTGTATACAACATCTTCCCCAGAACAGATGGATTTTGGGCAGTATAAAAAAACTGGATTGCTTAGCTGATGAAACGTAATAATCTAAATGATTTCAAGTACGAGATTGTTGAAACACTGGTTGTTTCCGATAATTATGTAGATGTGATGTTTCTATCATTGGAAAAGACATCAAGTCTGTCTACATGGCTCGAGATGAATAAAAAGAGGCTAACAAAGTAGTGAAAATATTTGTATCAGAGCATCTCAAGTTTTGTCATCAAATTCTTGCTTCTCGCCTAAGAGAAGGAAAAGGTGGTAGCTTGCGAGGTGTCTGGGACCTTGATACAGCAGGAATGTCTTTGTATTTACTGTATAATTATTGAAGCATCAAAATTTTCTTTTCATTATCATAGACCAAAATTATTTTTTGTTAAAACTCAATTATTTTTCAAAAGATATTGAGATTTCAACTAAATTATTCAGAATGTTTCTTAAGGGGAGTTAAAAATTTTAAATTTTTAATGCAATCCATATTTGCTTTTACTTCTATTATTAATTATGGTAAGTTGGGTAACTCTCATTAATTAATAAGAGAAGCATAAGCAAATATGGATCGTACTCAAAATCTATACCTTTTAGACCTTCCTTAAAAAACATTCTGAATAACATATTTGAAATCTCATTTCTAAAAAAATAATTGTGTTGTAATAAAATTCAATTTTGGTCTATGATTAAAAAAAATAAAAGTTTGATGTTTTAATAAGTACAAAGTTGTTACAGAGGCATTCCTACTTGATCAAGCTCCCAGAAACCTCGCAAGCTATCACCTCTCTCTTCTATCAAGCGAGAGGTAGGAATTTGACCAGAGAACTTGAGATGTGATACACATATTTTCATCAATTTTTCAGTGTCTTCTTCTTTAGCTCGAGCCATATAGACAACCTTGAAGGCTTTTATCAATACTAACAACTTCAAATCTTCTTAGTTATCTGAAACATTCACTATTTCAATAAATTCGTATTTGTGATCTTCTAAATTATTACATTTCAATAGTTGAGCACTATAGATTTTGTATACCGTCAAATCTTCACTTATTCTGGGGAAGATCTTTTATAGACCTTTATTCAAAGGTTTTGCAGCTACTATTTGTGAAAATTTAATGGTTACACTATATTTGTTCACCTTACAATTTTAAAACATAAAAATTGAAAACCCATTGGTATTGTTTTATCAATCCCCCTATGCTTTTTGGATGCGGACAGACATAAAACAATGTCACATGTAGCACAAACTTAGGGAGAAGATCTATATTCTTTATGAGATCATAGTACTGCTGCAAGGAATCTTCATCAACGTATATCTCCCAACATTTACTAATTTGAAACTTCTCCAGTGATATCTCATAAGCAAATTTGTAAAACTCGGGTTTAGGAGGCTTATTAGGTACTAATGCAAGTCAATTTTCAGCATAATTTACAAAGACCATGAATTTTTTATCGCTCTTTGGTCTATGGATGAAACAGACATGCCTAATTGGTATGTCGTTAATGAGGAAGGGCTTAGTTCAAATGATCCTTTAGTAAAATCATCCTTCTCTATCATCTTTTCTGCAATGCCTCTAACCTTTGTGATGTCTCCTTTGTTGCAGTACATCACTAGTATAGAATGAAAACAGAGTAATCATTCATCATAAAGATATAAAAAATATTATACAAAAATCAAACATCAAACCAAAAGTTTAAAGAACCCCACAAAAATAAAAGACAAACAATTACTCTTTGATTGAGCAAAACAAAAAAAAACTCAACTTTGATTTATACACACAAAAAAAATACGGAGTGTTGATAAAAAAAATTATTGTGAATTTATAACTTTGGGTTGTTTGACAAAGCAAATGAAACAGGATTGGAAGCAATGGTAGAGTGAAGAAACTTGTATATATAGGAAAAAATTGAAGATTATGGTAATACATTATTTCTTGGTGAGTAGGATGCTAGAGGATTAGTTATTTCTCTTAATTGTTTATAACATTTTATTTCATTTAATTTGATGAGTAGGAGTCATGATGATAAATTTTAATCTTTAATTAATTTAATTTGATGATTGGGAGAAAAAAGGAACATGTTCAAATTTTAGTGCTTGAGATATTTTTGTAAGTATTTAATTTGATGAACATGAGTCAAAAATGAAAACATTTAAATTTTAGTTGTTGAGATATTTTCTTAAGCACTAAATTTTATGGACAGAAACTAAAAAATTAATATCAAAATATTATTTAATTTACTTTGATGAGCAGGAGCCAAAAAGGTAAATTTTGACTTTTAGTACTTTTAGTTTACTTAAGCATTTAATTTGATGAATTGTACTATAGGAGAGTATATTAGGGATTTTATTTAATTTTATTTGATTAGTAGGAGTCTAGAAGGAAAATTTTACATTTTAATTTTAGTGATATTTTCTCGAATATTTAATTTTATGAATAGGAGTTTACACCCGGAGGGTAAATTTTGAATTTTATTTCATTTTATTTTTAAAATGATAAATCAATAATATTTTTTAAAGTGGATCATTCTTACGTCAATTATTGTATTTTTTTAATGTGATCCCTTGAATGAACCTTATTATCTAACCAATTAATTAATTTTGTTCACTTAGATTGCATCAAAGTTTTGTTATTTGAACCTTCACTATAAAATATCAACCATTCAAAACATAATTCTTTGAAGTGATGTTCCTCAACTAAAATTTAGTTTTTACAATGACGAGACCTTTGCTCCTGCAGCAAGACTGGAAGCCATCAGAATCTTAATAATTTTTGTTGCATACATGGAGTCCAAATTTTTTCTAACATACATGAAGAGTACCTTCATGAATTGGCAGATGAAAGAGGAAGTGTATGTCAAACAACCTTAAGCTTTTGAATATGTTTATCTCGCAAACCATTTGCTGAAGCTGGATAAGGCTCTTTATGGTCCAAAGCAAGCTCCTTGATCCGGTATAAGCGCCCCTCAAAATTTAATTTTGCAAAAGGGTTCAAAAGAGGTAAAATTTATAACACTCATTCTTGAAATTCAGAGATAAGGAGTAATTGATTGTGGAGGTATATGTAGATGACATCATCTTTGAACACACTTGAAATTCAATGTGTAAAGAGTTTCCTTATTTGACTAGGAGTAAATTTTAAATGAGCTTCATGGGAGAGATTACATTATTCTACGGGAGGCATATGAAACAGTGTCCTTAGAGAACATCAATATGCAAACAGAATTACATAAAAGAGTTGCTCAAAATTTTAACCCGCTTGAGACAAAAGTTATTGATACTCCCATGACCACAAGTGTGAAACTTGACTTGGATAAAGAAAGATGTACAGAGTTATCATTGGTCACTTCTTTACCTCACTGCAAAAAGGACTAACATAGTACTTAGTGTAGGAGCGTGTTCCACATTCCAAGCAACGCCAAAGGAATCACACTTAACGGTATCCAAGCTAATATTCAGATACCTAAAAGGAACACATGGCATGGTCCTCTTCTACCCTTCAGGTGACTCTTTAAATCTAATTGCTTATGCAGATGCTTACTATGCAGGTTTTTTTGTTGATAGAAAATGTACGTCAGGAATAGCTCATTTCCTAGGATCGACACTGATTTCATGGGTACAAAGAAGCAAAACTAAGTATCCTTGCCAACAACTGTAGAAGAATATGTTTGTTGTTTACTCGTAATGTTCTCAACTCTTGTGGATAAATTAATAACTAAAAGACTTTGGTGATCTCACAGATACTATTCCCCTCAAATGCAACATAACTAGTGCAATGAACATGGCAAAGAATCCTATTGAGCATTTGAGGACCAAACACATAGCCATGAAACATCACATTTTTGAAGGATAATGTTGAGAAGAAGAATGTGCTCATGAGATTTTGCAAGACATATGACCAAGTGGTTGATATTTTTATAAAGCCTTTGAGCGAAGAAACTTTTGCCAAAAACAAATTGAAGCTATTGATGCACAGAGCAACTTGAATATATAGCCAGCTTGCATTAAATCCCTTGTTTACACTATATCTAGAGGAGATGGAATCTATACAAGTTGTGTTGCTTTTCGTTTGACAATTCATAACTGGTACCATACTGCAGGTAAACTCTCATCGTATGTTGGCTATAGGGAAGAATATATCATAATGGCAGGGCCATCTAAGGAAAGTGACATGGTTCTTAAAGGTTAGTATCACTTTAGCTATACAGTAAATATCCACTGCCATGTGTCCTCCCCCAACAAATCGAGTAAATTTCAGAAGTCCCTTTACTTTAAACACAAACGTCGCCCCTATTCATAAATTTAACAATACTAATCTCTTTCTAAATCTTCGTTGAATTCACTGGTTGTTTAGTCTATTTTCTCCTAGCATCAAAATATCTAAGTATTTTCATCCTTAAATCTTCCCATCTCCCAAGAAATTGAAAAAATATGTTTATTCAATTTCTTCATTCATCCCTAAACAATGTTCGTCCACTCTAGTATATGGTTACATATCTTACACACCAACAAGGGGAAATATTTCCATATTCTCCAAACATAGATCTTTCCGATAAGCTATCACTAAATTTAAAGGCTCAGTCAATTTTGCAGCGCAGTGTCAATATCTCCACTGAAGAATTAGAAGTGGCTTTTAGGGCTATGCCTTCTTCAATGTTTGAATGTCTTTTTGAAGGAGATCTGCCTGAGGTAAAGGGTCAGAATCTAATATTCTACCAGTAGTAGAGGAACTGGGGGCCATACAAAGCATAACCTCTCTTAGAGGATATGTTCAACGAACTCCTTTGTAAAAATAGTTAAGATCACCGGGATAGGTCCCTCATAGTACTCAACCCATGTTCGACCTATCTCATTAGTATTTTTATGCCAATAGTGAGGAGTGGGAGGAAGAGGAAACTATTTTTGTGTGTAGTAGAAAAGGGGCTCCAGGTGCTAATGCATCAACATGGTTGTCCTATACGTAGGAGGTGTTGATGATGTTTAATGAAACTAATCTTCACAATGAACCTGCTAATTATGAAGAGGAAAGAAAAGAAAGTGGAAAGGGAAATGGTAAAGTTTCACCAAAAAAAGAGGACGATAAAAGATATGCCACTAGAGGAGAAGTATACAAAATGATGGGAAGTGTCATAGAAGCAAATAAAAAGCAAATTGAAAGAAATAGTAAGAAAAGAAGATATGCTCTAGTACGTGAGGTACCTAATTCAACTCCTCTACACGTAGGGTCTAGTGACACTGAATCTGATAATATTCCCATGGCTGTTACTAAACGAAGGAAGGAGTCAAAGACAAGTTATATCTAAAAGGGACAAGTATTCATTAAAAAATCTTCATTGAAGAAAAAGAGAATGAGTAAAAATATCACTATGAAATTAATCTATCAAGGAACCAGATCCTCATTTTCAAAATTATGTTGATGAAAATATGGTGATAAGGGAAAAATGTATAGCAGAGAGGGAGAACAAGAAGGTGCTAAATTCTAGAGTGTTCGACTCTAAAATCCTAACAGAATTCGGTATTTCCAATCTGTTAAATTATGTTTCCTTAAAAGGTTGGGGTAACCTATTTGAAGGTTCAACACCATACTTTCATGCATGAACAAGATGTGTGTGAGTTCTACTATAATATGGAGATGTGGAGTTATGGGGGTTAGGTTTCCTATTAGAGAGATCAAGATTTCTCTAGATGAGGAAACATTGGAATCATTCTTGATATGCCTGTGTAAGATATCCGGTCACTTAAAGTGTGTAAATCATCAATGAAGTTCACTAAACATGCCACAAACTGTGGGTACATCAACTTGCAGGTCTACAAAAGAAATTTCTATCGGTACCAAGGATAGAAAAGAATACTGTAGCATCTGCTGCTGATATATTTCTAATGGAAAAACAGGATGAACTTGAGGAAAGTAATATTCCTGCTATAATATTTTATATATGCATAACAGATGAATTGGAGGTCATCCAAACATGGCATTATTATGGATAATCTTTAAAGCATGTGTTCAAAAATTTTGAAGTGCCTCTTGTATGTAAGTACCTTAAACTATGAATGCAAATGTTCACTATAGTCACTATCTTGGAGTGAAAATGTCTGAAGGGAAAGGAAAAAGATAGGTATCAGGTAGAAGATCTTCTAGAGCTCAAAATTCTTCAAAATAAGACTTACTAGCCTTACAGTGGTCCTGAATAATAAATAGGTTGAGATTTACAAACTAAACTCATTTGAAACAGATTATGTCCAAGGGACCTGGTTCCAGTGTCGTGGACAGGAAAGAGATCGAGAAGTTGAGAGTTGAAAATGAGTAGTTGTTGAAAACATATGCTTCACTAGGTTAGGAAGTCAAACCTCTCAACAAGCAATTAATTCAATATGCATCAATTATAGAAGATAATTACCCTCAACCCATTATCCTCATCATGTAATAAGAAATTATACAAGAACACCCTTAGTTTCATTATCTCTACACATTAATATGCATAATCCTAAGATTAGGGTTACAGTTAGGGATACATCCATTGATTCGTAAAATTGATCCAAACACTTTTGGGTTTGTAGAAAGAATGGATAAAAATAGAGGGAAGGAGAGGAGTTTGAAAAGTTTAGAACTTGAAAGGCCCTCTAATGATTTAATGAAAATGTCTATTGTCCCTCATCGGTAATGGAAATGAAAATAGGAGAGTTCAAATAAATAAACATTACTATTAATTGTTAAAAGAGTTGGAAAGTGGGATCCCCCTCGCACCGTCGTCGTCGCTCGCTCCCTTCAGCTTCGGCTACGGCTACGACTTTAGCTTTGGCTTTGGCAAATGATCGAGAGATAATTTTTTTGGACAAATTTATTTTAATTATTTATTTATTTAATTAAATGGCCAAAAATTATTTTCAATTAATTAGTTGATAATAGAAGTTAACCAAAATGTTTTCAACTTATTAGTTAACCAGACCCAACTCGGATCTGCGCGCATGACTTGTTTTAATTTTCGTTATATTTAAATTCCCTCCATGAATGTTCTGAAAGGTTGCAACTTTCAGGAACAACCAATACCATTTGAAAGGTTGCAACCTTTCATTTATGGTCGTGTCAATTCATAAAGGGTTGGAACCTTTCAGAATATATTCTTCTTGCCTTAAAAGGTCATTCAGTCTTCAAAATATTTCCCTACGAATTTTCTGATGTTATTTCTTCTTAAAAACACATATTTCATCGTGTACTTTCCTGCTGTGGGTTGATTCGCTAAGAGTAGAGTTTTTTGTATCTATACTCTACTGATTAAGATCATTTTTCCCTGAGAGGTTATATTCCAAATCAAACCTCGGATACTAGAGGGGAATAATTTCCTTAAGGGGACTCTGTGAGTTCAGTGGACTTGATTTTCTTCCAAAATTATTAAAAAGAGTATTCCAGATTCGTGTTAATTTTTACAGATTCAATTATTTTTTACAAATAAATTTCTGTTCATCTTACTTACTTGTTCTAAAAATCTCAGTTACTTCATGTTTTTGAGAGATTTATTACAACCAGTAATTTCTGATTTTCATAACACAAATTGGCAGACAATCTTTAGGAAATTATAAATCTGTGTTTGTGATGGAGACAAAAATCTTTGTGATTTTATACTCCTTTAAGTCTGCAATTATAGTTTTATTGCTTACTTATATTGTATCAATTTTGTTTATAAAAAATGGAAAAGGATGGTGTTATAGTGGCTGTTGTTGCACAAACTCGAACGCTTGTATCACAAGCAGAGAAACCGGGTAAATTCACAGGTGTGAATCTCAAAAGATGGCAGCAACGAATATTTTTTTTGCTTACCACTCTTAGTCTGTTGAAATTTACCAGTGAAGATACTCCATTTTCTGCTAATGATATGCAAGAGAGGGAAAAATATATGATTGTTGAAGCATGGAAAAAGTTAGACTTCGTATGTAAAGGTTACATTTTGAGTGCTTTAGAGGATGACTTATATAATGTCTATAGTGCAATAACAATTTCAAAAGAGTTGTGGAATGCACTTGAGAAGAAATATAAGACAAAAGATGCATGCTTGAAAATGTTTGTGGTCGCAAAGTTTTTAGACTATAAAATGATAGCTAGTAAAATTGTTGGATCACAAGTGAAGGAACTTCAACTCATTCTCCATGATCTGTTTGCTAAAGATAATGTAGTAAATGAAGTTTTTCAAGTGGCTGCAATGATCGAGAAGTTTCCTCCTTCGTGGTTAGATTTCAAGAATTATCTAAAGCACAAGTGTAAAGAAATGAAGTTTGAATATCTTGTGATTTGGCTCAAGATTGAGGAAGATAACAAAAATGCGGAAAAGAAGTCACTTAAGAGTTCAACAATCACTGGAGTTAATATTGTTGAAGAAGCTCCTACCAAAGACAAAAAGAGAAAGAAGTTTAAAGGGCAGAAGTCAGAACAGGCCAAGAAGAAATTCAAAGGCAACTGCTATAATTGTGGCAAGGTTGGTCATAGATCTTCTGATTTGATGCTCCAAAAAAGGACAAAAACAAAGGACAAGGCAAAAGTCAAGCAAACATCGTGGAAAAGAAGAAAGATGCAGATGACTTGTGTGAAATGATATCGTGGTGTAACTTAGTTGGAAATCCCAAGGAGTGATTTCTCGACTCAGGTTCCACTAGACATATTTGCTCTGCGAAAGAAGCCTTTGCAACGTACACTCCTGGCGAGTAAAATGAAGATTTATTCATGGGAAACACAACAACAACAAGGATTGCAGGAATTAGGAAAGTAATGTTGATAATTACATCCGGCAAGGTGTTGACTTTGCACAATGTTCTGCATGTCCCTACTATAAGGAAGAATTTAGTTTCTGCTGCATTACTTGTGAAGAACTTGTTTAAGTGTGTCCTAGTTAGTGATAAAGCTGTAATAAGTAAGAATAAAATGTTCATTGGAAAGGGCTACCTCAATGAGGGTATTTTCAAATTAAATGTAATGGTTGTTGACAATATTAATAAAACATCTGCTTCTGTTTACTTAATGGAAATAAGTGATTTATGGCATGCCTGTTTCGGACATGTAAATTACAAAGCCTTGCGAAAATTGGTTAATCTAGAAGTATTGCCTGATTTCAAATGCGATAAGTCAAAATGCTTAATTTGTGTGGAAAGTAAGTTTGTTTAATATTCTTACAAGTCTGTTGAAAGAAATTCTAATACTTTAGACTTACTTCACACAGATATATGCGATATGAAGTCAACACCATCTCCTGGTTGATGAAATTATTTTATAACTTTTATTGATGACTGCACTCAATTTTGGTATGTATATTTACTTAATAGTAAGGATGAAGCAATTGATGAATTTAAGCAATACAAAAATGAAGTGGAAAACCACTTGCATCTAAAGATAAAAATGATTCGGAATGATAGGGGTGGAGAATATGAATCTCCTTTTTTAGAGATATGTTTGGAATATGGTATTATTCATCAAAATATTGCACCTTATACACCACAGTTAAATGGATTGGCAGAACGGAAGAACAAAACATTAAAGGAAATGATGAATGACTTAATGATCAATTCTGATTAACCGCGAAATCTTTGGGGGAAGCCATCCTTACAACTAATAAAATACTCAATAGAGTACCCCATCGAAAAACACAATCAATTCCATATGAGTTTTGGAAAGGAAGAAAACCCATCTTGAAATATTTCAATGTGTGGGGGTGTTTAGCCAAGGTAGAGGTTCCTTTACCGAAGAGGGTTAAAATTAGACCCAAAAAAATATATTGTGTCTTTATTGTGTATGTTGTGAATAGTAAAGTCGTCTATTTTTGGTTAACAAATCTGATAATCCTGAGATTCATGGTAATACGATAATTGAATCTGATAATGCAGAGTTTTCTGAAAATATTTATCCGTATAAAACTGAAAGTGAGTCAACAAGTGAAAGACCTTAACGACAACCAGAAGAATCAATGGAAAATATTCTAACTAGTGAGGAACCTAAGCGGAGTACTCGACAACGAAAATCTGTTTCTTTCGGACCAGATTTTGTAGCACTATTTCTTGAAAATGAGCCTCAAACATTTAAAGCAGCTATGTCTTCGTTAAAGTCAACTTATTGGAATGAACCAGTTAATAGTGAGATTAAATAAACTTTAAGCAATCACACTTGGGAATTTACTGATCTTCCTCCAGGAAATAAACCTTTAGGATCAAAGTGGATCTTTAAAAGGAAAATGAAACCTGATGGGACTATTGACAAATATAAGGCTAGACTGGTAGTCAAAAGGTACAGACAAAAGGAAGGTCTTGACTACTTTGACACATACTCTTCAGTAACAAGGGTAACATATATTAGGATGTTAATAGAACTAGCAGCAGTTCATGATCTTAAAATCCACCAAATGGATGTAAAGAAAGCGTTCTTAAATGGAGAGTTAGAGGAAGAAATTTACATGGGACAACCTGAGAAGTTTATAGTTCCTGGTAAAGAAAAGAAAGTGTGCAGACTTGGGTAAGTCACTATGTGGACTCAAGAAAGCACCCAAACAATGGCATGCTAGATTTGATCAAATAATGTTGGCAAATGGATTAAAGATTAACGAATGTGATAAATGTGTTTACATTAAAAACGTTATCAATCATGAAGTCATTGTTTGTTTGTATGTTGATGACATGTTAATAATGAGTAAAGAAATTAACGATATAAATGAAACTAAGCACATGTTGTCCAGCAAGTTCGATGTGAAAGACTTAGGAGTTGCTGATTTGATCTTAGGGGTAAGGATTATCAAAACTCCCCAGGCACTAGCATTATCTCAATCTCATTATATTGAAAAAGTATTGGATAAGTTCAATTACTTGAATTTCAATGTTGTCAAAATTCCAATTGATTTAAGTTGTACATTTAAAAAGAATGAAGGTCAAAGTGATTCTCAATTCGAAAATGCCAGAGTGTTGGGATGTTTGATGTATAATATGAATTGCACGCGACAAGATATAGCATGTGCTATTAGTAATCTGAGTCGGTACACTAGTTATCCAAATCAAACTCACTGGGTGGATATGAAACGTGTGTTGGGTTATCTAAAATTGACACAACACTATTCTTTGCATTATAATAAATATCTTGCAGTGATTGAAGGATATAGTGATGCAAATTAGATCACCGGGTCAAATGATGTAAAATCGACGAGTAGTTATGTATTCATACTTTGTGGACGAGTTGTCTCTTGGAAATCTTCCAAATAGACATGTATTGCTCCCTCCACAATGGAATCTCAATGCATTGTTTTGGATAAGTCTTGTGAAGAAGCGGAATGGCTCCGAAATTTCCTAAAGGATATTCCATTCTGTCCCAAACTTGTTGGACCTATTTGAATACATTGTGATAGTCAAGATAGTCTCGTCATATACGACGGAGATATAACACCGTAAGACAATTTCTCTCTAGTGTAATTATCATAATTGACTATGTAAAGTCAAGCGATAATGTGTCAAATCCACTAAAGAAAGACCTAGTGAGAGAGGCAGTTGAAAGATCATCTCAGGGAATGGATTTACAGCTTAGGACAAGTCAGCATGACAGTAACTCTATCTAGCAAACTAGAGATCCCAAGAGCTAGATTAAAGGAGATAAACAAAGTTGTGGCTGGCGGTTCGACATTGTCAATTAACTCAATCCATTCTCATGATGAAGTCAATGTTCAGGAAAAGGTTAAGACTTTAAGGCTTGTTAATAAGGTAATAAAGCTTAAAGTTTTTAATGATTTTCTAAGTTTGGTAAATTTCACAAAATAGTGTATCTACGAGATGACACAATTAGAAATCACTTATGTGAGTGTGAAGTGGAAGCCGCTTCAAAAAGAATTTTATGTCAAAAGCCTACACTCATGAAGCTAGGAGGTGTTCATGGCCGTAAGAATCATAAACAATAAAGATTTAATTGTGTGACATATGGTTTTTTATGTATACACCAAAGCTCGACGATTCAAATATATCACATCTACCGATTGCCGAGTATATCCGACATATGTTCACTACGGAAAGTCCAAGGGGAAATCTACCTCTTCAGATGTAATTGATCCTTGCTTGTAAAATACACAATTGTCCGTGAATTCCTATGTTATAACTATTCCCCATCAATGTGGGGGATTGTTGGGTATGTAGCAGGAATTGATGAGAAATAGAGGGAAGGAGAGGAATTTGAAATGTTTAGAACTTGAAAGGTTGGGAACTTGAAAAGTCCTCTAATGCTTTAATGAAAAAGGCAATTGTTCCTCATCGGAAATGGAAATGAAAAATAGGAGAGTTTAAATAAATAAACACTACTATTAATTGTTAAAAGGGTTTGAAAGAGGGACCCCCCTCGCGCCGTCGTCGTCATCGCTCGCTTTGGCTTTGGCTACGGCTTCGGCTTTGGATTTGTCTTTTGCATTGGCATTGGAAAATGATCGATTTATTTATTTAATTAAATGGCCAAAAAATTTATTCAATTAATTAGTTGATAAAATTCCTTCGATGACTTTTCTAAAAGGTTGCAACTTTCAGGAACATTCAATACCATTTAAAATTTTGCAACCTTTCATTAATGGTCGTGTAAATTTTGAAAGGGTTTCAACCTTTCAGAATATATTCTTCTTGCCTCTAAATACCATTCAGTCTTCAGAATATATCCTTACGAATTTTCTGATCTTCCTTCTTCTTAAACACACAAATTTCTTCGTGTACTTTCCTGCTGTAGATTGATTCGTGGACAGTAGAGCTTTTTCTATCTATACTCTACTAATTAAGATCTTTTTACCCTACGAGGTTATATTCCAAATCAAACCTCAGATACTAGAGGGGAATAATTTCCTTAAGGGGACACTATGAATTGAGTGGACTTGATTTTCTTCCAAAATTATTATAAAGAGTATTCCAGATTCTGGTATGTTTTTACAGATCCAATTATTTTTTTACAAATAAATTTCTTTTCATCTTACTTACTGGTTCTAAAAATCTCAGTTACTTCGTGTTTCTGAAAGATTTATTATAACCAGTAATTTCTGATTTTCATAACACAGATTGCCAGACAAACACAACAATACATGACAATAGCCATTCCATGAATGTAATAACACAATTAACACAAGTCTAACAATGTATGCATTAATCACATCTAATAAATTCATAAGCAAGATCATATATTTAATGAATTTGGGTGAAGAACATATATCATATTAAATATCCATTAAACAACATCAATTTACCAGAAATACACCATTAAGTAACCCTAAGTAATCACAATTCATCATACTTAACCCACAATTTAAGTTTTAGAAGGAACTCCAATTGTTGTGAAATCCCTTGAATTTGGGTGATTTTGAAATAATCATTAAATGGAAATCTTGGAAGGAATTCCAAGAGTGAAAGAATCCATACCTTTTGATTAATTTAGCCATGACTATTTGTATAAATCTAGGAGGATTTTGTCTTCTTCTTCAAGCCTCAATGCTTTTTCAATGGAGGTAGGTTCTACAGAGAATATAGAGAGAAGAAAGAGATTTTGGGTTTTGATTTTGGGATTTGATTTTACTTGGTAAAATGTGTTATATATGTGATTTAATATCAATTTATAACCCTCCACTAAATTAACTAAAAGACCCCTCACCTAGTTTGACTTTTTAGTGTAGTCAAATTTGACTTCAAAATTCAAAATTTTCGTTAGGAAACAAGTCTACGTCGCGGAGCTATTCCCACGATATTTACGAATTTAATTTTTGAGAAAGTAGAGTCTGAATGGTGGAACAAAAATTTTGGTCCTTTGTGAACCATGTCCGCGACGCGGATTGGTTCCATGTACGTGAAATTTGTTGTTGCCTTAGGCATCTTTTTGGCCAATAGTTGGTTTTTCATATAGGACCCCTAGGGTGGTCGTTGGGGGTTTGGACCTGGACTTTTTGATCATGTCAACATTATTTTATCTATTTAAAATATTTTTACAAGCTTTAGACTTCATAGAACACTCTCAAATACATACATGACCTAAAGATGTTTACTAGTTCAATTTAACTAGTTTCCGGACGTTATGGTCATCCCTTTATTCTGAGGATCTAATACTTCTATGTCGATATTATTACATTAGTATATGTATGGAAACATAATTTAAACATTATTCATTAAGTGAGGCTCTAGTGTTGGTCATTGCAATTCCGAGGCATAACAATAAGTATTTTACTAAACCTTAATCAAGAGTTTGGGGGTTCAAATGTTGGATTGGAGTCAATGAACTACCCCTCAAAGTAGGATGATACATATAAATCAAATATTAACGAAATAATTATCTCTTTATAGAAATAAGATTAAAATTCGAAAAAAATAACAATATTGATTGAAACATAAAAAACAACATTTGTATTGGCTATCAAAGTTGTATCTCGACTGCAACTGATTTTGAATAAAAAGACTTGACAAGAACATTATTTAATTCAAATTATTGGAGCAAATGTAATATATTTTATTGAACTCCAAGATATTTTTTTTGTAAATTTTAATTAATTGTTTAAGTTCACAAGTAATTATATAAAATATAAGATGTTTAGATTATGTATGTAGAGGCCTTGAATAGGAGAAAAACTCTAGGAATTGATGAATAAAATGTTTGTACCACTTTTTGACACTACAAATATATATACATATTAAATGAATAATAAATGACAAACTCCATACAAAGGATCAAATATTTTTGGTTTTAATATTTAAAACAATATTTCATTTCATCTTTGGATAAACTATTCTGTAAATTTATCCTAGGGTTGTACCCACTTGAAAATACTTATATTATCAAATGTTCAAAAGTAGATTATTGACATAGTTCACCACCGCGCGAACCGCAGTCAATTTATCTAGTTAGATATAATAAAGCTTTAAATTTAAAGTTGTCCTAGTCATCAAATTAAATCAAGTACAATGTTGTAAACAACAAATAGAAAATTACTAATCCCCCTCGATCCTAATCATTAAGACATAATATATACCATAATCAATAAAACATTCCTATATATAATAGTTTATTAACACTTGCTTTGCTTCCAATCCTCTTTCATATGCCTTCTCAAACAACCCAAGTTATCATCTCCAATATAAGTTTCTGCATCAGCCCTTTATAGTTTGTTTTTTTAATACAAATGAAAGTCAAATTCTTTTTTGGTTTCATCAATGAAAGAGTTATCATTTTTCATTTTTTTGTGGGGTTATTTAATCTTATAGTTTGAGATTTCATTTTTATATAATTTTTTTGTCTTTTTGATAAATGATTGATCGATTTTCATTCTACACCAGCGAGGGATTGCAAAAAAGAATAGGCCACCAAGACTAGAGGCATTCTTGAAGGGATGATGGAAAATGATGATGTTCCTGTAGGATAATTTGAACTAGATATTGGCATCTTACTAACCTACCAATTAGGCATTTCTTCTTCATCCATTGACCAATGAGCAACAACTAATTTTATAGACTCTGTGAATTCTACTGAAAACTATGTTGTATCAGTACCTAATCAGGTTCGTAAACCGCGGTTTTAAAAAATTGCTAATGACAGATCTCCGCAGATGTTTCAAATTTTTCCATGTTGGGAGATATACAACAATAAAGATTCATTGCCTCGGTATCATAGGCTGATAAATAAAATAGATCTTTTCCTTTATGTTTGTGTTGCATGTGGCATGGTTTTATGTGTGTCTAGTCCCTAAAAGTACTATACAATGGTATGATATAACAATGTCAATTGGTTGTGGACTATTTATGTTTCTAAATGGTAAGATGAAAGAATATACTGTCACTAAAAACATTACACATGTAGTAGCTACATAACCTTTGAAGAAGGGTGTATACAAGAACTTCCCCATAACAGGTGATGTTTGGGATGTATACAAAAATTGGTGTACTCAGCTGAAGAAAGGTAATAATCTAGAAGATTCAATATGAGATTTTTGATATAGGTGATATTTATGATAATTATATAGATGTGAAGTTCTTAACATTGGGAAAAGGCTTCAAGTGTGTCTACTAGGCTGGAGTGGAAGAAAACTATGCTAACAAAGTAGTGAAAATAGGTGTATTAAAGCATCTCAGGTTGTTTCATGAAATTCCTTTTTTTTTGTCTAAAAAAGAGAGAGGTGGTAGCTTGCGTTGTTTCTGGAAGCTTGATCCTGCAAGAATGCCTCTATATTTACTGTGCACTGACTAAAGTATCAGACTTTGCTTTTTTAATCATAGACCGAAATGTTTGGATCTTTAAAACTCAATTATGTCCCAAAAGATATTGAGACTTCAAATATATTATTAAGATTTTTATTTTGGAAGGAGGATTTAAAAATTATAGATTTTGAATACAATCCATATTTTCTTATATTTATCTTATTAATTATTCTGAGTTGATAATGAAATCACTACAAAGTACTATGTCACATCCCCCAATTGGAAAGGTGGTGTATGCCATGCATCGTCCAAGGAAACCCTTGGTAATGTGAAGTGAACAAGACATAGTTTCTATCTGACTCTGACACTCTTACATAAGGACAAAAATTCACTTTGTGACCGGTCTATTTGACAATACTATTAACAATGATGTCATATATTATTCCAAAGTCTATGTGTATGGACATATATCTATTTTTCAAGGTCCCTTTGACAAAAATAGGGTTTCCCCCCGTATGGTTTTCTGAAAGTGCACTTAGACACCCAACTTCTTGCATCTCTGTTCTACCTTACGTTCAATTAATATATTGTGAGTGATATCCTCAACCTCCGCATTAGCCTCTTCTACTACCTAACAAGGTTCAAGTTCTCCTATTAGATAGTTTTGTTGTTTCCTCTTGAATTAATGGATAGGTCCATAATTATCACCATATCTAAAACACAAGTGATCGCTGTGTCATGTATTCATAAATTTCAGGCTCAACCTGTAAGAGGCAGTCCTTGTTGTTGTCATATTAGTTAACTTGACATATCCATTCAATAGGGTTGACAGAATTTTTTTTCTTCGTAAGGACAGCCTCAATAGCCTTCTTTTTAATTCTTGCTTACTCAATGTAAAACCTAAGATAGTTGAGCTTAAACATCTTCATAAACCATATATCTTCTTCTAAGCCCCCAGTAAAACTGGAAACAAAATAAGACTCTACAAGAGTAGGATTTCTTACCAACATTTATGTTTAAGATATTCAAATTGGCAAGAATAATATGCAAAGATTTAGCCAGTTCGAGCCTATTAAACTCCTCCACTATATAATTTATGTATCCCACACCAAATCTATCACATACCTCCTCTAGGAATTCAAACAAAGTCAAGAGCCCCTACTATAAAATAATGAATGACACCATTCCTTATCTAAACCATTAAAGCATAGAACATTAGGCTCTACTTTTTCGTTCTCATCCGTTCAATACAGGATAAAAAATATCTCAAATTTTCAAAGCCATAACTTAGGAGGAAAACAGGGAACAATCTCAAGACTGTTCTGTCAATTATGCTGAGCAGGAACTGAAAAGATGACATCTCCTTGTGGCTGATCACCTGCATCCCGAGGAGGTACCCTTTCAAGCTTATTCAACTTATCAAGTATCAACTCAAGCATACCTTAAATCCCGATTGGTCTAATATAAACTGATTTTTGATTCTACAAGAGCCCATTCTGTGTATGTTGCGCGGACACTTCAGTGTTGTAGTCAAACCCGTCTCAAGCGAGATTGGTATAGGTGCGGGGTACAGTTAATATTGGTTAATAGGATCTAGATACTTTGACTAGAGCATAAAACTAGGGAAGAAAAGATTAATTTCACTGTTGGCAAAATCTAAATGACTTTTCTCCAACAATGTTTTCATAAGGCTTGATTTCTCCATAGAAAGAAATTCTTGTAAAAGACAATAATAGAGAGGAGGTGAAGGTTCCATCGTAGAGAACAAAGAATTCAAAGGCTTGTTCTTGAAAAAGAAAAGAGTAACTTTTTTTTTCTTGAAAAAGAAATAGAAAGGCTAAGGGTTTCATGGGAGAAGAAAGGGGAAAACAACAGTTTAATGAATTTTATCATCTAACTGTTAGGCTATAATGATTATTTATTTATTAGTATAACAAAAGGAATTTTAAGTTTTTTAAATTTAATTACTGTGATACTAGTTATAACTAATTTATGCTTTTATATTTTTACATCTATAAATTATATGTTTTTAGTATAGCATTTTACAAGATATTTAATATTATTATTTTTATTATTACTATCATTATTATTATTATATTATTATTATTATTAATATAATTGTTAATATTATTATTATTATTACTGTTATTAGTACAATTATTACTATTATTACTATTATTATTATATTATTATCATTATTATTAATATTATTACTATTACAATTATTATTACGATTATTATTACGATTATTACTATTATTACTATTATTATTACTATTATTATTATTACTATTATTATTGTCATTACTATTATTATTATTACTATTATTGTTACTATTATTATTATTATTATTATTATTATTTTAAAATTATTATTATTATTATTAACATTTATATTATTATTATTATTATTATTATTATTACAATTATTATTGTTATCATTATTGTTATTATTATTATTATTGATGTTGTTGTTGTTGTTGTTGTTCTTGTTGTTGTTGTTGTTGTTGTTGTTGTTATTATTATTATTATTATTATTATTATTATAATTATCGTTGTTGTAGTTGTTGTTGTTACTTTTTTAAAATTATTATTATTATAATTGTTATTGTTATTTTTATTGTTATTGTTGTTATTATTGTTAATATCAGTAATATTATTATTATTATTGTTGTTGTTGTTGTTGTTGTTTTTGTTGTTGTTATTTTTATTGTCTCTGTTATTGTTATTACTATTATTATTACTACTATTAGTATTGTAATTATTATTTGTTATTGTTGTTGTTGGTCATCTTCTTATTCTTCATCTTATTATTATTATTATTAGTATTGTTAGTATTATCATTATTTTAATTATTATTATTATTATTATTATTATTGTTGTTGTTGTTGTTGTTATTTTTATTATTGTTAATATTATTATTGTTGTTATAGTTGTTGTTGTTGTTGTTGTTGCTGTTATTGTTGTTGTTGTTATTGTTATTGTGACTATTATTGTTATTACTAGTATTATTATTACTATTAGTATTATTAATTTTATGAAACTATAGTAAATTAGAAGACGAATAAAGTAGGGAGAAGAGAAAGATTTCTTATTCATCTTGAAGTATATTCATGATTCATTGATCTTTCACAAATCTTATTTACAATGAAGGTAAACCCTTTATTGATAGGGAAAACCTTAATTGGTCCCCAAGGAGGATTCATAACCATATCATACCAGGACTCCATATAATTAGACATTCACTATAATACAAATTGTTTATAACAGTCCCCCTTGTATGTCGTTAGATTATGTGCCTTGTTAAAACTTTACTAGATAAAACTCGGTAAAAAAAATCTAGTGAAGAATAAAGAGTACACATACCTAATAATACACATTAAGGATTCCTAATTAAAAACCCTACAAGGAAAACTCAGTGGGACAAAACCTTGTGAGGGAAAAAGAGTACATAACGTATTAACTCCCCCTTATGAGAACATCAATTTAGAGACTAGAAACTTTGTTTTCCAAGCTTGAACACCATCTTTTTGAAAGTTGTAGTTGGTAGAGACTTGGTGAATAATTCAACAATAATATTACTTGAACAGACCTCTTGCATGTTGATATCACCATGATTGGGAGCTTATGAGTGTAGAAAAACTTTGAGGAAATATGCTTTCTTCTATCTTCTTTTATAAATCTTCCCTTCAGGCTCAAATATTTATGCGAATTCCTTACTTTAACTTCTTTAAGCAAATAATCTATTACTAAGAGTTTCAACTCTTGTCATGAACTTGCATAATAATACTTGTATATGCTCTATGCATTTTGAATCTATTTAATCCTTATGAGGATGATAAACAAGTTTTTTCAAGAAATTATATATGCTTTAGATTTTAAGCCCATTGGATATTTTCATATCAATTTCGACAAGTAACAACATTCAATATTATATGTATGACATCTTCTAGAGCCTAGATTGAAAGTCAAAAAAGTTTTACGCTTACCCAGATGGATTATTCAACTTTTCACTTGATAATTATTTGTACACAAACATCCTTTAATACATGTAGAATTCATATGCTCATAATCTATTACAATATTGTGCGCTTTTGTATTGAAGATATCGTCAATGATATACTGTTTTGTATCGATTATAATATGACAAAACTGATTGAGATCTAATCACTTCATTATTTTTGGGTAGATACCCCTCTCATGAGATTTTCATAGTGTTATGTCGTAGGCTCTCAAAGAGCATATTGTATGATCATTTTAATTCTTTAATCCTCTCCCTTTTTCAAAAATTATTTTATTTAGAATTGATTAGTCTATCATGCTTCATAAACGTCGTAGACTCTATCATTAAGGTACATTTAATAGGAGTTTTTACAACTTTTGTGTTGCTTCTAATCTTCTCCTTATGTTAGACAAACTAACATATATCTCTATCTTTGGAGAGTCTATACTTGTGCATCAATGTATATTCATTTATTATATACCTCATATAAAAATAATCAGATGAAAAATATTTGGTCCCCAACCATAAATCAATTGAATGAAAATTTGATCATAATTTATCAGTCTGATGCGTAGAATTACTTTTGTATGCAATATCGTGTTTTATATCAACATATAAAGCTTTATTTTCATAAACAATGATTTTACTATGTGAGACATTTATTGTCACATCATCTTGATTTTTTATCAATATTATCAAGATAAATTGTCTTGATTACATATTCTGAAATTGTTCTCTTAACTCAATTATTTTTGCACAAACAATTTTGTGAATGTCAAACTGCAAGTTGACAACAAATGCACATGTGATTATGTTATTGAGGAAACTTTTTATCATATCATATGATAGGAGAACGGGCCCATATTCACCTTTTTATAATATTCAAAATTTAGGAATTTAGTCCCAACTTTAGTTGATCCAATCAACTTTATCACGAGAACAAGAAACATAAAGAATTGTTGAAGAATCTTCTACTTTTACAATGTATGTTTATTACTAAGTATGCACATATTTTGGATGACCAAATTATTCATGTCAACTAATAAATTAATAGTACTTTTAAACTCCATGTTTATTATGTCATGTGTTTTTTTGCTTTAGTGAATTCTCAATTTGTTCCTATTATATGAGAAAAGTTCAACTTTAATACTATGAGAGTACATTTTAAATATTTTTTTCCCGCAATTACTCTAATTCTTATAAAGGTGAGTTGTGATCCCATCACTAAATAGACTACTCTGATTATCACAAAATTATGCATGTAATCGTATTATTCGTGCCAGCATTCTTTTTGGCAAGTATCAAGTTGTGAGATAACAATCTACACGCATGAGACCATCAAGGAGAAAAATCTATTAGGAACATTAATTATCTAAACAATATACTAGGTGGATGAATATTTCCACTAATATTTGTATTCGTTCCTACAATGCAGAGGATTCAATCTCAACTTTCGTATATGATGGTCTCACAATTAGCTGCTAACAATCATTACAAGAAAACTCACCATTTAAAATAAAATTAAGGTTCCGATATGGATTTCCATTTTATTTTTCCATAATTAGTCTTAAAATTATATACTAATGATATCCCAAACAATCATGCCAAATTAAGAAAAAATTGAAATTAGTAAACATCTTATGTACATAAAATGTGCCTCAATTGCACTAATTCTTATCCAATACATTCTTGAAGTTAAAACATGAAACTTTTCTATAATACATGTCTTCTTAAAGACATTCTTGGTGATACCACACTATTTACTAAAGGTCACAATCTTTCCCATGCCTAGCATGGTGGCTTACCTCATTCCCTTTAATGAATGAATTTATATTTTTAGCATTTAATAAAAGTTTTCATTCATAATGAATGGAACACAAATACATGAGCATATCAAACTATGATAGTTTTTAGCACCTGATTCCATATTTATGTGCATTATTCAATCACTTGTCTTCTCTCAGATATATTATGCACTACTACCACATTTATTTTTTTATGGAGCATATCGAGTAAATTTCATTATTTCTCAGTAAAAACTCATTAGTTTTCCTTTAGTCATTGTTATATAATCAATATGGTATATCAAAACTCAAATTCAACTTCTTATACATATAAAATAATTTTAGGCCATAAATTGTGAGACTTGAACTCAACATCTTTATATCTATAGTTACTCAAACTATTAATTCATTATCGTATCTTCTTTGTGCAATTAGACATGAATCCATCGTCCTACCTTCTTAGTGCGGTTGGATGTAAATCCATCGTCTTATCGTCAACAAATTACATAATACACTAAAGTGCAATAAAGTTCATTGTTAAGCTTTAAAATTACTTTCACTTTACAAGTCTTCTAACAATCTAAATAAGATATGTATATGTCATACTTATAGCCTGAAAAAGTAAGATTCCTCAAATTTAATAACAAAAATCAGTTATGTTACTAATAAGTAATGATGATAATAATACAATAAATAAATATAAGTAATAGAATAACCATGTAATTACTTTACCTCTGATGGCCATCTCATGTCTATTTCCACGTAATAAATTAAATAGAGTCACTAACTTACAAAGAATTGTAAACATACCTCTAGTAACGTAAAAGATATTAATTAATGCTAGTATATCGTGTGTAACATCAATGAATACACAACACATAACGGATTAATATTTTTATTATTGGGTCAATTATAATGGACCGAACCTTCATTAGAGTCTCGGGCTGATAACTTGTTATGAAACTATATAAAACTAGAGGACGAATAAAGTAGGGAGAAGAGAGAGATTTCTTATTCATCTTGAAGTATATTCAGGATTCACTGATCTTTCACAAATCTTTTTTACAATTAAGGAAAACCCTTTAATTATAGCGAAAACCTTACTTGGTCCCCAAGTAGGATTTGTAACCATATCGTACAAGGACTCCATATAATTAGACATTCACTATTATACAAATTGTTTATAACAACAATAATAATTATTATTATTGTTACTATTATTGTTGTTGTTGTTCTTATTAATATCATTATTATTATTATTATTATTGTTGTTGTTGTTGTTGTTGTTGTTATTATTATTATTATTATTATTATTATCATTATTTATTATTATTATTATTATTATGATTATTTTATTATTATTGTTATTATTATTATTATATTTATTATTATTATTATAAATACATTTTATAATATTGATTGATTTTATTTTAATCTCTGCACCCGTATCCATACTCATATTCGCACCCCCAAGTTTTAAAATTTCAATTGTGGCGAATCCAAGAGTCAGATTCGGATTAGTCTGGGATAACCACACATGAGTTTGAGCACCTTAGCATCCAGTACGTCATCATAACTATCAAGCTTTTAGTCTACTAGTCAAGATCTAGTTCCTTCCACCACAACTATGACTCACAAGTCATAAGGATTAAATTAGTGATACCAGATGTAAAATTTGTGTCAGAGCTTCCCTCATCCTCCTAGGAAACAACAAATAAAGAAAAGCCTTCCAATTAACTTGACCACTCACCAATGTCCTGTATTCTCTCCATTGGACGAACCATCCTTGAGCCATGTCCTTGACTTTATAAGTGGCCAACTCGGCCTTCTCAATTCTGGACAACCCTATATAAAAGAGTATATTATATACTTTATCGATGAAATCTTCGGTGCCGTATTCAACCTTTGACCCTTAGAAGGTAGGAGGGCTCATCCGAGTGATATCCCTTGAACGGGAGGCCATGGTAGCAATTTGTTGATTTGGACTGGGTACTACCTCGCGGTTAGCTTGGGTTGTCATAGATTGGGCTTGTGTAGTCAAGGCTTGGGCTAATTGGATATGGAAAACCCTTATGTCTCAATCCAAAGGGTGGAGGATTGACCGGAACTTGTTCAAAAGTAGTTTATTTTTAAAGATGAGGAACTTGATCACTATGAAGAGGAGCTCACGCTATGGAAATATTCTCTTAAAGTCTTCGTGCCGCATTCCTTTTAGTGTTCATTCTCCTATAATCACAACAATAGGATTAGATACAAAAGCACACCATAAGAATAGTCTAATGACACAATATTAAATTTCCAAGAAAGTGTGTGTTTCCTAGGCATCACGTAGTGTCCTATCCATAAGTGTGTTGCGCTTCACAAGTATGAATACGAACTAATTTAAATGTGGTTGAGAGGAAAATTGACTCTAAGATAATTCAACCTCATTTTCCAATACAAAGTTTGACACATCTGGATTTATACCCCTAGACTTAATTGGCATCGTCGTCCTCTTGGAGAAGTAAGACTAGCCTCTTTGTTTACATCATTACATTCATAGGTCAAATTTAGCGGAAAATTTGAAGCTTTTCATTACTTCTACTTGGAATTGTACATAGATCTCTACATACACATAACATATATACGAGTATACACAGACCCTTCGTATAGAAAGGTCACACAGCCTTCTACTTTATTTCACATAAATATATTGAAGATAGAACATAGTCTTCAATGATTGTCTCATATTATAACCATCTAACATGATTAGCAATTTGGACATAGCCCATACATCAATGAAAAGAGAGCCACATATTGGACTTATACAATCTGTACTCAAATGAATGAGATAGAATATAAGAGTCTTAGAACTAAAATAACAACATAAGCTTGATATTGTCATTGAGTTCAAAAAATGATGACCTACCCTACTTGCATGATCAAAGAATCCAAGTCTTTTTCAAGACGCATTCCAATCACTTCAACGATCGAAACCTAAAATATTGGGCGGGAAATAAAAAATGGGGTTAGTACGCCACCGATACTAAGTATGATACCATATTCACACATACATTGAAAACCATGAAAGAAAAATGACATTTCATAAAGTGTGAATTTTTAATTTAAAACCTTTATGCACATTCAAAAAGACCATACCAATCAATATTTCACATCCATTAGGTCATACACATGTTAATCAAAATACTACAACATCAAGTCTAGTAAAGTCAACCATTCATACCATATAAGTAGATATGAAATCAAGTTACTCTATTATCAAATCATATTAACAATAAGAATGAATAAGATTACATTTGATCATAAACAAAGAAAGACAATTACCCATGAACCCCTATCAAGTAAACAAGTACAATGACCAAGCAAAGCCCCATAACCTTACTCAACGATGTAACTCAACAAGAATCATTAATAACACCTTACTTTACATGACATGATATTTAGATATACATTTCATCTTACTTTGACCATATAAACAAACACACAATCACAAGTGAACCAATCAACAGATAGAATCAACAATGTTCAATATCATCATAAACATATCATATATCATTATTAACATAATCATACATAAGAATATCCTCCAAATACTCCCTTAAAACTAACTAGGGCAATGGTTAGGTAGAGTCTCATATTCCTACCTAGACTAAGCTAGACCCCTTAGGTTATCCTAGTTAGAGTTCAATCATTTAATTCATTTTACCTTTTGGAAATATCTTTCTGTAACTGAGATAGACCACACAAACTTGTATGGAATCTTGTTCATAAAACCTTACACCGAAGGAAGACAGACTACTTGCCAAGACCAAAAGATAAAACATAGCAACTACATGGATCCACTAGCTAGTATTCTTAGGTAAGAAACATAGTTCAAGAACCAAGAAAGATATGTTGGACCCTCTTTATGCTACATGAATTGTTGTCTTCAATCTCAAGGGTACTTTAGTGCTCCTACCTTCCCTATGTAGCGAAGGACACTCCCCACTCTAGTTAACTCGGTGCAAAGCTAGATTCCTTTTTTGAAATGTCTTTAAGACTTTAATTATCAATTGTAGATTAGTTAAGTCATAGGGTCTAACCTTGTATAACATTATCATAATCATAGCTCAATAAAATATGCATGAGTATAAGTCCTATCGTTACAATTCATATAAGTGAGGTCAGCAGTTTAGCATATTCATACTATAATAAGACATTGGTCATCATCACCATCCTTATAACATATGAACCTTAATTAACTTCACAACATAGTCAAGATATTTCAATTCAACATTGTACCACCCTATCAATCCTAATATAAAGCATACTCCAATATAACATCATGACTTAATCACCATCAACCACAATCTTTAGTAAATGATATAAATCATAAGACTTGGCCTAGTTTGCTTCGAATTTCATCATCATGATATAATCATAATCCCTCAATTTAACCCAATTTTGGGTATACGTCATCATTAGTCAATAATCAACATGATACAATGGCTATGATAATCACTACATCACAATTCAATACTAGATCATAGCTGAAGATAAGATACATAGGTCGATTCACATTGTAACCTAGATTATCTTTTGAAAAACTAGCATGAAAGACGAAAAATCACTCTAATTTGTTCATGAATAATTTAAAAACATCATTTAATAGAAGTTCAACCAATAACTAAGTCAAGTGGACAAATTTAAACTTAATTCATATCAATACCAAACATAAGGATAAGAGTTAAGGATCATCATCTAAAAACTGCATTAAACCATCATGATATATAATAATTAAGTTAAAATACATGTTTATATATTTATATTATACATTAGAAAACATAAAAAACCATTTCATAACATAATCTTTCGCCACATGAAAACCCAACTTTTGAAAATACTTTGGAAACCTTTAAAAAAAGAGGTCTCAATGGTTAATTAGATCACATAACTCAATGTTTGATGAAGATTTTATGGAAAAATCGTCCCTTTAAAGCCCCCAAATCTCTCCCCTAACTAGTTTTCAATGGTGTCTTTCAATAGAAAGAGAAAGATGAGAGGGAAGAAAGTTTGTTTTGACAGTTGTAATTAGACTAATTCTCTTGGGGTCTTTATATGAAGGGTTAATTAAATTAATTAGTCTTCCCCTAATGCTTACTAACCACTAAACCCTTAAATAGTTGTTTTGAACTAAGTTAAACGTGCAGAAAAAAAAAGTCATTCACACACAGAACCCCATCGATGCCTCGTGGCTTAATAGATGAACCAGTCCACCTTCTGTGCTGCACGTCCATCAATGAGTTTAGAGAGTGTGAAAATGAGACCCTTGAATGATTTAACTAAGTGTTGGTCGATGTTTAGCATCGACACCCCGTTGATCAACACAAGCCCAACCGATTGACTCTTCGTGGGTGCACACTACCCAGGTAGTGTTGACACAACCGTGCAAGGGTCCTCTTCAAGGTCCCTAGGTTGGTCCTTGGGGATTCTTATCCGCATGTTTCGACAATGAATTAACATAAACACCTATTCTCTACCCTTCCACAATTTTTCATTGATTTCCAACTCCTAAAAGCTAGTCAAATAGGCTTATGAACACTAGTACCTCCTAAACCTAGTTTATGTATGTTTCTTTAGTTTCTTTTTTTAGACTTGAAAATACTATTTATGTACTTTTTTCAATGTAAATGATTGTTTCCCTAAGATTTTTAAGGTGTGTCTTTAATATTTGCATGTGACGACAAGACTTATTCAATAGAATCTATAAAATATATTTCTTATTATAATATTTTTGTTAAAGATTCAAATTTTTCACTACTTTTAATACTTTATATAATGAATGATAGCTAAGAGGCTTGTGTAAGACACCCGAGAGGTCAAGCACGCCTTGTTCCGAACTAAGGGTTGCCCATACTTCTATGGTGTACTTCCGGGTGGTTAAAAATCTTGATATCAGAGCGTAAGTCTATGGGAAATAGTTTAGGGTTTAAAAATCGCATAAGCCATGTCTAGTAGATCTTGATAATCAGTGTGTGCCGTGACACAACCAAGAGTGAGAGGCTAAAGGATGATAGAAGTTTCACTTCTTCATTACTCTAGTGTCATGCTATAGAGTTGAGTTTTATAATTTTATCTTTAAACCTCTTTTTTTGTGTTTATAGGATATGAATACGAGGATGATACCCGTTAGTAGGGAGGATGGAGAAATATATAACGAGAGAATTCCTCTTTAGAATGAGAAAGTCCCTATAGTTGACCAAGAGGATGTGAATGAGCAGGTTCCCCCTCAAGAACCTGAAGAACCTCAAGGCCCTAAAGTTTCCCAAATTCCTCCAATATCCCAAGGTCCTCACGATCCTTATATTGAGGGGGATATGAAAAATGTGGAGATAAGAGATGCTCTTAGGGTCTTGACCAAATTCAGGACGAATCAAGATCATGTTTTCACTAATGATGTGGTTGCCCAAGCTAACCTAGGAGTTTGACGTCAACCCAATACAAATACTCCCGCTTCTAGAATCCGGGATTTCATTAAGATGAACCCTCCTACATTCAATTGCACTAAGGTGAATGAAGATTGTAATGAGCCGCAAGTACACGGTAGAAGTTAGAGCATCGTTGAAGTGTCCTCTAAGCCTCTCGTATAATTTATTGCACAATAAACATAATAAAATACTTAAGAATTTAAAACATTCTTTACGCACCAAGAACAATTTCATAAACATTACACGAGCGAAAGACTTTAATTTAAAAATTAAACATTTACAAAAATATCTAATTGAACCATCTAAACATTAGAGTATACAATACTTGGGACGAATCTCATAGAAGACAACAAAGTAAACACTATAACATAATGAACATATGGATATTATCCTTGAATCGATGAGGACTTACCAATACATCATCTTCAAAGTCATAGGGACTTATCCATCCTCCATGGCACATCAAGTCTTCAAATTCCCTACACTTTAATCAAAAAGGGAAAAGAAGGGGTTAGAACATTATATGTACTAAGTATGGAAGCAATGCAAAAACCATGAAAAAGGGACATTTATTAAATCGCATGCTTTTCATGAATTTTGATTAAAACATCATACTATAAGAAAAAAAACAACCATTAACAACTTAGAAACACTTATGAAATAATTTAAGAAAAAAGTCACATTTTAAGAAATGTTACAGTAGCTCACATCACTGTTACACTACAAAAAAGTTTCTTCAGTTCACCTTACATACCATTTTACATATAAGCCCCTCACTAGAAGCTATCCTAACACTCTCTTAAGTAATACAAAGAGACCGTCCATAAACCCTCTCATAGAAAACCTAAAAGATCCTGAAGACAACCCATAATGAGATCAACATACATTTACAAGACGTCAAGCATATGAACATGAGATCCTCCTATGCAAGGTGATTCTAAGGCTAGAGTGAGTTGTGAAGCGACATCCTATACAATACCTTAAACACACACTCAAGAGATCCTATTGACTACCTAAGATAGAATAATTCTCACTTAACACATTAGCATATAGATGATATTACATTTGCCATCCAAAAGATATTAAAAGACTTACTTATGTAAATCAAGAAGATAACGTCCACAGTGACCTCTTAAAGATTACCTAAGTAATCCTTAAGACTACCTAAGGCTTCGATCATGTCTACAAAATCAACCAACTTCCCTAACTAGAGTCATTTTAAGACTTATCTAGGTAATATAAGAAGTGACCATTATTATGCCCCCTTCATACCTTAACTGAACAACCCTTAACTATTCTAGATAAGTACTACTTAATTTAACATACATTCTTAGACTTAAGTCATTATATTCATTAATTCATTAAGTGATATTCAACACATAAAGGACATTCAAGTAATGGTCTTGAACAAGACCTAGGGACTTTCACTAACACCAGCAAAGCCTATATAGCGTCCCGTACCACCAGCTAAACATCATAAAACTTCTGTCGATCTAGTAAGTATCCCACATGATGAGAATAGGCAATGACCGACATAGGCCATGATATGTAGACATGGAATCCGGAGTTCTAACCTACTATGATAAGGGTGTTCTACTTGCCAAGGGTAGAACTAGGACACGTCCTATGTAGGCACATGGTAAAGGAATACGAAGGACTTTTATGCACTCTAGTCTCATTCTCAAGTAAAGGTACATTGTACTCTAGTCTCATTCTCAAGTAGATACATTTTCGTTAACATAATCACTCGGAGCTATTGTTGGTTCTTATAGAGTAATTGCCATTAAAGGATCACATGAAAAGGGTTCCTTATCTAGTTCATAGTCCAATCACATTCACCCTAACAAAGAGGTTCACTAGGTCTACCTTTCAATGGCGACTAAGATAGCTCATTATGAGAATAGGCAATGACCGACATAGGCCATGATATGTAGACATGGAATCCGGAGTTCTAACCTACTATGATAAGGGTGTTCTACTTGCCAAGGGTAGAACTAGGACACGTCCTATGTAGGCACATGGTAAAGGAATACGAAGGACTTTTATGCACTCTAGTCTCATTCTCAAGTAAAGGTACATTGTACTCTAGTCTCATTCTCAAGTAGATACATTTTCGTTAACATAATCACTCGGAGCTATTGTTGGTTCTTATAGAGTAATTGCCATTAAAGGATCACATGAAAAGGGTTCCTTATCTAGTTCATAGTCCAATCACATTCACCCTAACAAAGAGGTTCACTAGGTCTACCTTTCAATGGCGACTAAGATAGCTCATTATGACTTTCATATGGATGATATGATGTCGTTCCAGCCAGTCAACACTGAGTAAACCATTCCTTTACATGAAGGATATAATTACGGCTCTCGACTTCAACATTCATAACATAACCTTTACCACGTACATGACCTTGTTAAAATCTTCTAAGGTCTCACATATCTTCCATTGATTCATGAAAAGGGTGCAGTAAGCCTACCTGGTAAAGACATCTCATATTCACATATAATTCATACATTTATCAAGTAAGGGACACAAGTCTACCATACAAGACACCATATTCTTTTCCCTTCTAACATATAGCATATCATTCTTTTAAGTACTTAGGAATGACCCTTATCATCTTTTTTGCATCCTATACATTACAATATCATCACCAATATAACTATACCAACTCAAATGGTCAGGGAATAATCATGTATCAACATTTAAGACTACATATATAAGAATATAGTCATAGTGTACATGATCTCCTAACATACATTGAAAGAAAAAATAATTTAACATTACTTCATATGTAGATACATATGCTCATACTTCATATAAAAAAACTATAAAAAACATCATAATACTTCAACTATGACGACAAGGTCATGATCATCATATTTCATAAAGTAACACCGACAAGGACACTTCAATTCACAGAGCACCGCCACCATACGTGGACCATACCAATGACAATATAGTTATAGTCTAACTAATATGAAATAAAAGGAATTAGGGCAGTATACCCCCACTACATCATACCACTTCGATTTCAAGGCTAAATCATCAAATTCTATATAAGAAGTACCTTACCATGGGCATAAACAACAATTCAATACAATTATATCAATAATCAATGAAACTAGGTCAATTCATGACATACTCATCAATCTAATACAACCTAGATATCAATTGAATATAATTATTGCATCATTAGATATTACATAGAAACTATATCAAAAATCATAAGCCTTAATTCAATATAAATTCAATAAACCTAATATTCCATATATCAAATAATGTACAATATTCAATTGATAAAATTGAAACAACCTATAGTCAAATTAATTATAATATATAGATGAATCAAAAGCTCATAACAATCTACACATATTTTCATCAATATCAAATCAAAGCATGATCACATAACCCTATTTTAGTCTAACTGAGAGATTTGTGAATGTCAAATTTTCATGTATAATTTAATAGGAAAAGATAAATTATACATAAATTTAATCATATATCAACGTTTGAAAACAATTTACGCAAGAACCCAAGACCTTTGACTAGAAATTGAACTTTTTCATTTTTTTTCATCTTTGAAAAATCATCATTGAAATTTGCTCTAAGGTGATATAAAGGCATAAATGAAGACTCCCACACCTTATTATAACAACATAATGAAAATTCAAGGAAAAAAAACACAATTGAACAAAAAATATTCAAGCTTCATCTTCACCTTGAACTCTCATGGAGGTTTTTGGAGAATCTTTAGGAAGGAAGGTGTTTTGATTTAGATGTTAGTGTTTAAATGACAGTTTAATAACATATATACTATTAAAAGACCCCTAAAATCTAAACATACAGTCCATACGTTTTATAAGACTTGGGGTGAATTTCCCAAAAACCCCAAGTCTTAACAAAAAACTGCCAGATTTGTCAGCACAATCGAAGCCCATACCAACGGACCATGGTCTCACCCATGCCCCATTGTTGGTGTCTCGTAGTTTTCTTCATAGACTCTCAAACTGCAGGAAACATGGATACCTCAATGAGACCCATCAAGGGATCGTCGCCTTGTCTACTGGCCATCATTTGGGTCGTCGATTGCAACTGGCGGGCATTGTTGAGCTCTAATGTTGGTGTCCTCTTTTTGAGACCCTTGTGGGTCCTACATTGAGTCGTACCCATACGTTTCAAACTCATATATTTAGTATACGAGCTTAGGACCTACCATAGAAGTTTCATCGTAAACGAACACGTAAAACTCGATGAAACATACATAGACACAAAAGGTCGTTTCAAGGCAAGCCTTACGAACGTCATGGACCTTCTTGTATGTTTTTTGACCTAAAAAAATCACAAAACTTCACTAAAATCCTATATACATTATAATAACTAAGAACCTTTAATCTCATGAATCACATATAAACACATAAAACCATATGTGAGGCACATAGGTGATTTAGTTGTCGAACGTCTTCGTCGTCCCTTGACGTTTGACTCCCAAAGCCCCTAAACTCTTATACAATGCCTCAATCCCACATTATAAAACATATTAGTACCTTAAACCATTAAGACAACCATGTTAGGCTCTAGCATCACCTAAGAAATTTTCAGGATCTTATAAAGATCCACAAGGCTTCAAAGATGAGGTATTCAAGGTTTTGGATAATATGGGTGTAAATCCTAGAAAGAAAGCGTACCTAACTTCTTAAAAACTCAAAGATGTGTCTCAAATGTGTTTGAGTAATGGAGGGATGAGAGACCCTTAAGGGAAGGTTTGGTAGATTAGGAATTTTTCAAGGTGGCTTTTCTTGATAGGTTTTTCCCCTTAGAGTTGTGGGACATAAATTTTTTGGAATTCATGAACGTTTGTTAAGAGGTAATAAGTGTGAAAGAGTAATCTCTCAAATTCACCCAATTCTCTAAGTATTCCCCAACCATAGTAGCCAAACATAGGGCTATAATGAACAAATTTGTGATGGGAGTGTCTAGCTTAGTGTAAAAAGAGTGTCCTACAACAATGCTCCATGATGATATGGATATCTCTAGGCTCATGGTGTATGCTCATCAAATTGAGCAGTCCAAGATTTGTGAGGTTACTAGAGATGGAAAGAGTCCTATATTGGATGAGTCAAGTCAACCTAGTTCTAAGAAAAGATTCTATATTCATGATATTTCCATAGGAAACAAGTATAGGGTTTAAAACTAAAATTCTCAAGGAGGTGTTTATGCTTTAGAGAGGCCTAGGTGTACTAGTTTTATGGAGAAACACTTGGGTTAGTTTCTTTCCCTCACGGATGGTTGCTTTGGAATTGGTAATAGGGGTCATAAGATGAAAGATTGCCCTACCCTCACGGAAAAAGGGAAGGAGGTCAACCAAGCTCCTCATGTTTCTTCGGATCCCATTGCTCAAAAGAAGAATCATTTCTATGTACTCCGAGCTAAAGAAACAAATCATGAGTAAGGCCTTGGTATGTCCTACGTTCCTTTTGATTTTTTTTAGGTGAGTTTACCCTATGTGGTGACGAATGGATTAATTAGGAATGTAGTTGATAACCTTATCATTCTTTCTATTCTTAGTCAATCCTGAGGCCAAAATTCATAGTAGTTTGGTATGTTTTGGAGTATTGCATTAGTGTGAGTTGCATGTCTTCTTATGTTATGAATTTCATTGATTATGATATGTCTTGCATTATCTTGATGACATTTCAGTCACATGAGTAGATCAGTAGTTAACCTATATATTTCTCATGTCAATGCGTAGCTTATTATATTTTCTTAATTACATCAAAGTTTTTTTCTATGTTTCAATATGTGATTTAAAAGTAATTGTATGTTGAGTTTCATGATAGTGTGATGAACATGTCTAATGTTTGAGAAGGTAGTTCCTCCATAAATAATATTAAAATGAAGAAGTAAGTGTGTGGTTTCAAATATGGAAACATTCCAAATTTGCTTTTGTTGCTTAAAACGCATAACGATATGAAATTAGTGTTCCTTTCGAGTTGGTGCATTGAATATGAATATCGTGACCTTGATGACATGTGTGGTATGATGCTAGTCGTGTCCTAGATGTCCTTGGAAATTTTTGGTGTTATTTGAGGATGAATAATGTTTTAAGTAGACGAGATTGTAACGACCCTAAATATAAAATAGGTCAAACTAGACATTCGCATTTGTTCCATGAGTTAATTGTGTACTAAATAGTGTATTTTCGCATTAGTAGTCACTTGGTGAAGTGTCAAAGTAAAACGTTCAAGACATTTGGAAAATGTGTCTTGGAATGTGCTTGTGTGTCTTTTATTTTGGTCAATCTTTTTTGGTAGTTTTTTGTGTCTTAAACCATTGGGGATGACCCTAGTACCTTTAGGGATGTACCAAGTGTAAAAACGTTTGAGAATGACTTCTCGAGTACAACCCTAAGGGACCCTAAGCAGGACCCAAACGTTGTACAAATGAACTGCCCAAGGCACAGCACAGGGGCATATTTTGAAGCCTACCTCGCGACGAGCGTGTGGCACGAGGGTCGCTGAGTAAGTGTGTTTTAATATCAAGAATAAGTATCTCCTTCCATGATGACCAGCGAAGTTTGGATTTGGCCACGTCGTTTTTAAGTCAAATTTGAATTTGGAAAAGGGTCCAAATGGTGTAGCGGTCTTTTGGGAAGTTTGGGGATGATTTGTGGACTTATTTAGGTCATTTTAAACTTCATTTCCACCAACATTTAAAACCCTAAATATCAAATCAAATTTCTCAAAAAATCTTTTCTCCAAAAACCTCCATTTAGCAGAAGTTTCAAAATCCAAGGAAGAGGACCAAGTTCTTCACATTTTTCTTAATGAATAATCTAGTGGGTTCCTTCTCATTAAGGTATTGTAGTCCTCCTTGAACGTTAATTCATTAAAATATCAATTTCAATAAGGATTTCAACTTCAAACTTCTTTACTCCTTGACTCTAAGTATGGGTCTTTTCTTTAAAAAAAATTTAATGATTAAAATTAGTTGTTCTTAGATTTAAATGATTGTGTTAATGTCAAAACCTTAATGGAATTATATCTTTGCATTTTACAAACTTTATCTTGTAAAATGGGTTAATTAAGCATGATTAGATTGTGTCAAAGTTATTGTTTCTTGGTGGATTATTGTGTTTTAGTTACATCCCTAAGGGCTATTTTATGGTGAGTTGTTGGATAAATTGTGGATAGGTGGCGAAAGCTTGGATGAAGCATAAGTGGGCTATGTTTTTTAATCTTTATTATGAAATTCTCTTGAGTGGTATAGTCCACCTTTAGTGGCGGTGTATACATGAAGTATATGAAGTTATATGTGTATTCTAAAAATGGCCTTCAAGGCATGATATGTGAAGTGAAGTGATGATTTTGATATGTATCTGTATGATATGTGTTAGAAGTTTTAATTGAATATCTTGAAGGATCAATGTCTAAATGAAGTATGTATTTAAAATTTGAATTATAATAATGTGTAAATTGTGATAAATGTGGGTATGACCATGTCTAGAAATAAAATGTTATGAAAGATGGTCATTAAGTCAATGGTGTGCTCACATGTACTCACACACACAAACACAATTGAAGCATGAATGAAGTCAATGAATTAAAATGGGGGTTATAAGGTATACACTCTTCATGAGTATAAATAAAGTGTCTAAACCATCCCTACTATTTCTAAGAATGAAAAAGGGGGATTTTGGGGTATACATTCTTCCTGAGTTGAGATAAAGTGTTTAGTAACAACATCACTATTCCCGATAGCTTTGTAAAGATATGTTGGAGGGTGGATACCTTTCGTGAGTTGAGAAGGGGTGTTCAATATTTATCTCCTACCCTATAGTCAATGTTTGTTCCATGGGGGAATTATGCTTAGAAGCGGCAGGATTTGAAGAAGGGGTGGGTAGACTTCTTTAGTGGAGATGTTCTATCCAATGTACCTCTTGAGATGGGTGCTTCTCTCTAGAATAGAATGATTGACTTAGTAGAAATCACCTTAGCCCTTAACTATCCGCCCGTGTCGGTGTAGCTATTGAATAATCCATGTAAAGGCTAAAGAATATGAACCTACCTTAGATAAAGGGATCCCTCATCCAGTAAGGGTAGTACAGGGTTTCCATGTCAAGCTCTCATGATCTATGTAGGCTAAATCTAGCCCCTAAAACATACGCAAATTAACTAAGTATTCTTAATAGTGTACTACTAATGATAGATGGTTGAATGAGATGCTACTTATCCATTGCACAAGTACAAATTTGAAGGGAGTCTTTGTGTGTCGTTATATGAATGTATAAATAGGTCATGATATGATGTAAATGAAAGTGATGTGACATTATGTCGAATGTTCAAGAAGCATGTTTATATTATGTCTTCCAATATGAAAGTTATGTATGTGATAAATGTAATATGCCTAGTCTAACTCTCAAGGAGCACTAGGGTGGGAGTAATACTATCGGATGCTACTTTAACATTGCACTACGAGTAACATAGGACTTGTCTTGGAGGATGGTTCTTATGTGAAGTTCCTAAGTATATGTATGTTTCTATAGTGTCTTGATATTGAGTGGTGACTTGAGTAAATGAAAAGAATTACACTTATCCGTAGTAATCCTTAGGATGTTATAAGTAGGTATTGAGGATACTGTATGGGCAATTTCATTATATCTTACTTAGGGGAGACTTAGGATAACTTAGGATAGGACTAGTTCATGTGTGATTTTTTGGTTTACTGTATGTTTGACCCTATGTTAAGAAAAAAATTGATGTTTTACCCTATGTTCTAAATGATTGTCACGCCCCGAGCTACCCACGAGACGCGAGCACAGAACGTAGATCCACAAGTGATACCAAGCTAACCTTGCTGGCATGATCATGGACATACTAAAGAATATAAACTGATTTGAAATCTAAATCATAAATTATAATTAAAAGATACAGAATACCAATACACTAAAACTGAAATATATGAAAAACTGATGAGTTCAATACAAAGAAATATTAACTCACTACTAAGCTGATACTAACTATGTCTGAAATAAGTCTCAAACTGGACTAGAAATACTTGGACAAGCCATAACTAAATCCAGCAAAAACTGAAGCTAAATGACTAAAGATTGAAATGACACTCATGTCTGTTGTCCTCGAAGAATGAATACTCACCACTGAATTTGCTGATCTGGAGATGGAGAAATTGATCTATGCGTGATCTGGATGCTGAGAACCTGAACCTACATCAAGAGAAAATGTACCGCACATATGCTTCAAAACATGAAGGGTAGTGCGCATGTAGGATAGAAATAAGTTTAAATTAAACATAACTGAACAAGCACAAAAGCATGTATAATAATCTGACATGATTAACTTAATTCTGAGCTAATTGGATGAAATGACCAGTGTATATCATGTTGAAACTAAATACCGAGTGTAGTGATAAATAGTCAATGTAGAGACTCTAATTGATCTGTGGGAGCTACTAATAACTGATAATAAAATTACATCAGCTAAATGTGGTGCCAATGTATACGCCCAATCGAGAGGATTCAATATACCCTGCCATAGGTATAAAGGCATGCTGGCAGGATCATTAAATTGATTTCCCACAGTGCGGACTTAAAACGTACTAGGCTAGCAGTTCTGGGAGTATTGAGTAGACTAAACCCTAGTCAAACTCGGTATTATGCTACTCCTAATGAATTCTGTAAATTAACTAACTATATATGAGTTTATGTAAATATGTATAGCTCGAAACTGAACATGCAACTGAGAACTGCAACTACGGTTCATGAGCTTTTACCCTATCTTGCTTCTAATTTTCTATGTTTTGTTTTAATGATTTAACATAGATATATTTTAATTATGTTTCTAGGTTTAAACTGGCTAAGATACGATTATTTAGGGTCAAAATGATGTAACTTAGGGTTTAAATGAAGTGGGAAAGGTCAAAAAGACCCTTTGAAAAGTTGCTTTCAGATTAATCGGCGGCCATGACTGACGGTCCATTGATTAAGAGACGTCCTGTCGTTGAATTCGTCAATATGGCTTGTTCGACATGCCTTTACTAAAATCGTCATAACTTTTTACTTAGAGGTCTGCTTTGATCAAGGTCAGTGGCTATGGAATGATAATTCAGTTGTCTATATGTGGGTAGGTAATGGGACATGTCTACGGACTGTAACGTACATCCCGTGCTCTTAAACTGTATCTCTTGTTAGAGAGTGGGTTAAGGGAGTGTTGGTCGATAGACACAGAGTACGAACCATCGTCTTACCTACAAACTTTAAGTCCATCCGTCGTCCAAGACTTAACCAATTTTTCTTAGCTTAAAATTTTGGGTATTTCCGATCCCATTGATGGTTGTGAAGGAGGGACTGTGGGTCAGGCTAAGATTCGCTGATTCCACTGCAAATTTTTTCTGTAAAGCTAGTTTTTGGTCTTTCTTGGCTATGGGGTGTTACATTATCTCCCCCATTGGAATTTTCGTCCTCGAATGAAGACTAAACTCGCTGAAATAGAGTTAGAGAGTTGCAAACCCTACTACTAAATACTGAGAACTGAGTTTCTGACTGAATTGAGTTTTGTGTAAATGCAATTACGCTGAAAATATAAGTTCAAGCTGAGGGAACATGATTCTGAAACTGAGTTTACGCATAATGAGTGCAAGACTGAAGAGGAACTATTACATTAAGCAGGAGTGGAATCGGAAGGAAAGAGGTGAAGATAGTTGGCTTTCATTGCTTCTTCTTCTTCCCAAGTAGCTCCTTCTACGGACTGACTCCTCCATAAAACCTTCACTAAAGCGACTTCTTTGTTTTTCAACCTTCTAACATGACGATCAAGAATCTCAACTAGTACGTCCTCATAATAAAGACTATCTTTCACCTCCACACTCTCGAATGGCTATGTAGAGTCTTGATCACCCACACACTACTTCAAAAGTGAGATGTGGAAGACCTGATGCACTACTCTTAATTCTGTTGGCAACTATAACTCATATGACACCTTGTCAACCCTTTTCAAGATCTTGTAAGGGACTACATATCAAGGATTGAGATCCCTTTATTTCCAAATATCATCAATCATTTCATATGTGAGACATTCAGAAAAACCCGATCATCAATTTTGAACTCTAATTCCTTTCTTCTTACATCTTCATAAGATTTCTGACGACTCAGGGTTGTCTTAACTCTATCTCTAATGAGTGCCACTTTCTCATAGCATGAAGGACTGAATTTGGCGCTATGAAAGCTTCTTTACCTACTTAAAACATACTAACATAAGATCTACATCTACGCCCATATAAAGCCTCATAAGGGGCCATCTGAATATTGTAATTACAGGTATTGTTGTAGGAGAACTCAAGAAGAGGAAGGTGATCATTCCAAAAACCTTTGAAATTGATCAGCCAAGCTGTCAACATATCCTGAAGGGTCTAAGTGGTACACTCTTCCCCTCCATTCGTCGGCGGGGAATATATTGTGCTAAGGTTAACTTTATTATTAAGACCCTTCTGAAATGACTTCTAGAAATGAGAGGTAAACTAAGGAATTCTATATGAGATGATATATAAAGGAACCCCATGTCGCTTCAGAATCTCATTAATATAAATCTTTGCATAGTCCTCTACCGAATATGTAGTCTTGACCACCAAAAAACTAGAAGACTTAGTCATCCTATCAACAATCACCCAAATGGACTCATGCTGTCTGCGAGTATGCTATCTTCCTGTGATGAAGTTCATATTGATCACATCCCACTTCAACGTAGGAATATCAATCTCTTGAGTAATACTCCCTGGTTTCTGATGTACTACTTTGACTTGCTGGCAATAGGGAAACTTACTTAAAAAATCTACTTTATCCCTCCTCATGCCATTCCACCAATAGATTCCCCGCAGATCGTGGTACTTCTTAGTAGAACCTCGATAGATAGAATACCTAGAGGTATGGTCTTCTGCAAGAATGTGTAGTCTCAACTCTCCCACATCAGGAACACACAATCAACCCTGGTAGTGAAGCACACCATATCCCCCTTGGGAGAAAACATCGACTCTTTTATTATGGACTGCACCCTAAAGTTTAAGCAACATTGGATCACTGTCTTGCTTTTCCTTAACCTCCACTACTAAAGACGATTCTTCCCCATTATAAACTATTACACCGCTGTCTGATATGCTCATAAGGCGAACACCCATGTGAGCAAATCTATGAACATCCTTCGCTAGATACTTCCTTTCTTCTTAAACATGGGCTACACTACCCATAGATAATCTACTAAAAGCATTTTCTACTACATTCGCTTTAGCAGGATAGTAATGCACACTCATATAATAATCCTTAAAGAACTCAAGACATCTCCTCTGGGAAGATTTAACTCTTTCTAGGTGAATACATACTAAAGGCTCTTCTGGTCAGTGAACACATCTACATGAACACCTTACAAGTAGTGTCTCCATATCGTTAGTGAAAACACCACTGGTGCAAGATCGAGGTCATGAATTGGATTGTTTTTCTCATGCACCTTAAGCAGTCTAGAGGCATACACTATAACCTTTATATCGTTGCATAAACACAAAACATAGGTTAACCTTAGATACATCACAATAGATCACATAATCATCTGAAACATCTGGTAGAGTCAAGAGAGTATTTGTAGTCAGTCTAGTTTTCAATTCTGCGAAGATTTTCTCGTAATCATCTGACTATTAGAACTTAACCATCTTCCGAGTCAACCTACTTAATTGTGAGGCTATGGATTAAAATCCTTCCACGAACCTTCTGTGATAATCAAATTTACATAATAAACGTTAGATATCTATAGTCGAGGTAGGTCTAGGCCATTGTTTACCTGCTTCTATCTTCTGTGAATCTACTCGGATGCCTTCGCTAGATACAATGTGACCAAAGAAACAAACGGATTGCAACAAAAACTAACAATTGTTAAACTTAGAGAATAACTAGTGATCATTGAGAGTGTGTAGAATAATTCTCCAACGAATCGTGTGTTCTTCCTCATTCCTTGAGTAAATGAGGATATCATTAATGAAGACGACAACGAACAAGTCCATAAACTGTTTAAACACTCTGTTCATTAAATCCATGAAAGTTGCAGGAGCATTGGTTAGTCTAAACGTCATAACTACATATTCATAATAACTATATCGAGTTTTGAAGGCTGTTTTTAGAGTTTCACTATCTCTGACTCTAAGTTGATGATAACCCGATTTGAGGTCTTTCTTTGAGAAATGGCTAGCACTGTGAACTTGGTAAAACAAGTCATAAATCTAGGGGATGGGATACTTATTCTTGATTGTGACCTTGTTCAACTGTCTATTGTCAATGCACATTATGAGAGAACAACCTTTTTTCTTAAAAAAACAACATTGTTGCACCCTTTGGTGAAATACTATGTCTTATGAAGCCCTTATCTAGAAGTTCTTTCAAATATTCTTTAAATTCCTTAAGCTCCGCTTGAGCAATTCTTTAAGGAGGAATAGAAATAAAGTTTGATATCTGTAAGGAAATCAATTCCAAAGTCAAGTTGCCATTCGGGAGAGACTCCGGGAAGATCTTATGGAAACACTTTTGGAAATTCACAAACTATTGGAACTGACTCGAGATTTAGGGTTTAAATTCAAGAATTCTTTACCCAGTCTAGATGATAGAAATAATCCTTTCAGATCATCTTTGTGGCCTTAAGTTAAGAAATAAATCAATCCATAGGTGCTAAGCTACTAACCTTCCATTCTAAGATTGGTTCGTCTTGAAACAGAAAACGAACTATCCTAGTTCAGCAATCGATGGAGGAATAACATGAATGTAACCAATCCATTCCTAGAATGAAATAAAACTCTATCATTTCTAACTCTAGTATATCTGATGCGGTGAATTTCTGAGAGTTTGTGACAGGGCAATTTCTGTATGCCCGTCTTGCTATGACTAGGTCACTAATTGGAGTACAGATTGAGAAGGGTTCTTAGATAGATTCTTGACAGACACTTAATTGAACTGCTATGTAAGGAGTTACAAAATAAAGAGTAGCCTCTGGATACAATAATGCATAAACATCAAGGTCAAAGACACGTAACGTAGCAGTGACTACATCAGGAGAATATTCCTTATACTGGCGAACTTGAAGAGCATACAACCTGTTGTGACGTTGACTGCCACATGTACGAGATGACTTACCCTGCTGTGTTGGGAAACTTGTTGGTGCTGTTTAATTTGTACACAGATCTCTACCATATCACCTCCTTGAATCTATCTAGAAGGACAATCTCTCAACCTGTGACTAGACTGACCGCACCAAAAACAACTTTCTTTTCCTGTGAGACACTCGCATGGAATGTTCTTACCACACTTAGGCAAAGCGGGGTAAGTCTTGGTGCCTGAAATACTTCTTTGAGACTTAGATCCTGGTGTTGTACCCTTATGGTAAAATCTGTTCTTAAAGGATGGAATTCTAGCTAATGAAGGGACTGGGTCTGAAAACTTCTACTGACTCTGCGAGTGATTTCCACGACCCGATTTATGCTGAGAGTAGTCATTGTTCCCATTCGTAGACTTCTTATTCTCCTTATCATTTTCCCTAAGATTATAACCCTCAACCTACTAAGTTTAAGTTATAAGTCTAGAGATGTTCATATCTCAAAGTAACATAGCATATCTGCACTCAGTTTTCACCAAATCCGACACTTCATACAAGAACTTATTCATTTGAGACTTGGAGTCAGAAACCATGTGAGGAGCTTACTTGGAGAGTTTGTTAAACATCATCCCATACTCTTGGATTTTCATGTTACCGTTCCTCAAGTTCATGAATTCCAGAGCATTTCCCTCTCTCAACTCAATTAGGAAAAACCTTTTGAGAAAATTCTCACTAAGTGATAGGAGCTGCATTTGCACCCTTATTCTCATTCTACTAAGTATACCAGATATGAGCAACATCCTTCAACTGGTATAATGCTAACTCAACCTGATCATTCTTAGTGACTTGCGTAACCTCAAGGATCTTCTTTATATTATCAAAGAAAATCTAAGGATCCTTAGTATTCTATGATATTAAGAACTCATGAAGATTCTTCTTAACAAAGTCTTAGACCCTTGCTGCTGCTGATCCACCATTTTCTATCACAGGATCATGAACTCGATTGTTCGGTTTGGTCATACTCTTAGCCAACATCTGTATAACATTCCTAAACTCAGCGTTGAAGACTTCTTTATCTGGGACTGGAGGAGCTGCATTTGGATTACTAGCATTCGCATTCCTAGCATTAGCTCTACGAGGAGGCATGATTTAAAACGTAGAACATCAAGTTAGAATTGAATAAGATCATTCCTTACACACGATAAGAGTAATAAGAAGGTGAAATTTTACTAAAACACTTTATAGACTCCCTCTTATTAGATGTGGTGCACTTCACACCGATTAAAATAACTCTACTTAGTGCGGCTTTTAAGACATTCTAGGACTCTTAAACCTAGTTCTGTCATACCATGTTTTTTCACGCCCTAAGCTACCCCCGAGATGCGGACACATAACCTAGAACCACAACTGATCCCAAGCTAACCCTCCTGGAATGATCATGAGCATACTAAAGATAATAAACTGATACGAAAGATAAATCATAAATTATAATGAAAAGATAAAAAATACCCATACGCTAAAACATAGATATATGAAAAAACGTTTGAGCTTAATACAAAGAAATATTAACTCACTACGAAGCTGAAACTAACTATATGTGATATAAACCTCTAATTGGAATAGAAATATGGGACAATCCCTAGCTAAATGTAGCAAAAAGATAAACTAAATTACTATTGATTGATATGAAATTCATGAGTGTTGTCCTCGGAGAATGAGGACTCACCCCTGAATCAACTGATCTTGAGATTGGTAAATCGATCTATGCGTGATCAGGATGCTTAAAACCTTAACCTACATAATTAGAAGATGTAGCACACGAGTGCGTTAGTAATTTAAGGGTACGGTGTACGTAGGGTAGGACTAACCTGAAATAAAACATAACAGAACAAGCACAAAAGCAAGAATAATAATCTGAACATGACATACTGTATTTCTGAGATAACATAATACAATAACCAATTGATAACATGCTTAAACTGAATACTGAGTATAGTCATAAATTATCAACGCAGAGAGTCCGATTTATATGTGGGAGCTACTAACAACCGATAATAAAACCACATGAGCTTAATTTGGAGTCCGATGTATACGGCCAATCAAGAGGACCCAATATACCCTGCCATAGTTATAAAGGAACGCTGGCGTGATCACTAAACTGATTGCCCATTGAGGGGACTTACAAACTAGTTGGCTAGTAGTTCTAGGACTATTGGGTATGCTAAACCCTTCTCCAACTTCGTATTATGCTAGTCCCAATGAATTATGTAAATTAACTGATTATGTTTGAGTTTTTTTAAATACTAGATAGATAAAAAGTGAACATGCAAACTAAGAATGCAACAATTAATCTGGTATTTATGAATTTATTAATAAGGTTTGTATATTTTAAGTGTCTATATTATCTGACGTTTCTGAAATTTCATGCGATAATTTGAATAATAACATGATAATATGATTTGGAAAAAAATTTTAATAAATTTATAAATTTCTATCAATGATCTTGAAACCCATGGTTTAATCATGATAAAAGAATCAATAATCTGACAGCAAACTAGGGAATCAATGGGTGAAAGGAACCCACCAGTGAAATCCCCCATACCAGGTGATGAAATACACGAAAAAATACTTAAGTTTTGGGGTTGGAACTGCTGGATTTTGTGGCGTTCTTAAAGTATGGTTCTTGATCTTTTTCTCCTCTCTTGCTTCTAATTTCCTATGTTTTGTTTTAATGATTTAACTTTGATATGTTTTAAGTATGTTTATATGCTTAAATTGACTAAAATATGACGATTTAGGGTCAAAACGACGTAACATAGGGTTTTAATGTAGTGGGAAAATTCCAAAAGACCCCTGGGAAAATTTCTCTCTAACCAATCGACAGTCAGGAGTAAAGGTTTGTTGATGGCCTGATGCCCCATTGTTGGGTCCGTAGATTGGGCCTGTTTGACATGCCTTTACACAAATGGGCATAACGTGTTACTTAGAGGTTTGATTTTAAGCAGGTCTGTCGCTATGGAAATATTATTCAATTATCTATCTGTGGATAGGTCATGGGACACCTAATTGAATTTGTGCTAAGAGTTATGACCATTTGAAGTTTACCCAACTTCATTTCCCCTAAACTATCTTCAAATTTTCAACCTACAGTCATACGTATGTACCTTAGACCCAACTAGAGACCATGCTGGTCATCCGTAGATATTGTAACAGAGTGGGTAAATGGAGTATTGAGCGACGGTCACGGACTACGGAGTGTAAGTCCAACTGTCGTCCAAGACTTAACTAATTTTTTGGGATGAAATTTTTGGGAGTTTCTGATCCGATGACGGTTATGCAGGAGGACCCTGGGTCAGGCTTCGGTCTTTTGATGCCACCATTTGTTGCACCTGCAGATTTTTCTATAAAGCATGTTTTTAATCTGTTTTGGATACGGGGTGTTACAATGATGATACTATATGATGTTTTTTTAACTTCAGTAATGAAGGTTTTTATCCAAATAGCATGACTTGTATGTTTCAACTAAATTATTCTTTTTGCATGATTGGTATATGTCATACATAGTATAATGTTTGTACTGATAAAATACTTTTCTATACTTTATAAGTAAAGGTTGGAGGAAAGCTAAAGGTTAGAAGTCAAGCTTGGAATTTACAGTCTCAAGACTAAGTATGTCCTCATATATTCGAGGGCATAGTGTATGTTTATTTAGTTTCTTCTTTTAATACTTGTAAATACTCTTTTTCTATTTAAGGCTCGCGTCGCTAAGATGTTTAAGGTGTATCTTTTAAATTTTTCTTTTGACGATGAGACTTAATCCTTATCTTTTATAAAATATGCGTCTTATTAATATCTTCTTGAGAAAAGTTTTAATTTCGTACTACTTTTAATGCATTATGTAATTAATGATAGATAAGAGGCTTGTGTACGACCTACGAGAGGTCAAGCCCTCCTTGGTCCGACCTAAGACAAGCCCTAACTTCTAGGGTGTACTTGTGGGTCGTTACAAATAGGTTTGTTGGGTTTCAAAGGTTTGAATGGAAAGTAAGACTTGCATCTTTTTTGATGAATTGTGACGTCAATTAAAAGTTGTGACTTTTATGAAGAGTTGTGACTTTTATATAAGTTTGTGTACTTAATTAAGGGTTGAAATTTTTCTAGGATTGTGACATTTTCTTATAAGGCACAATAAACATTCATTCATATTATACTTTGTTTATAAATAGAAAAAAATTCCTCTGATTTTAGAACAACCAATTTTCTAGAATCCTTTACTACAAAATTTAGCATTTTCAGTGCACTCTACAATTGATGAATCGTTCGCTGACATTACGGATATAGTTATCGATGTACCAGTGAGTAAAATCATTCTATCATGAGGATATTTTCAGTTAACCTCGAATACTTGAGGGAAATAATATCCTTAATGACATACTCCTATTTAGTGGGCCCAATTTCTACCTTGATAATATATTTAAAGAATTATTTATAATCTACTTTTCATTCAATTTTCTCTACTAATTAAATTTTCTATTTTGCAAAATACTCTTAATTTTTTTTGTTTCTTACAATGTTTTATAAAGTTTTAACAATAAGAAACTTAAAGGAAACTCGTATACTATTGGATATTATGTATTCCACTAATTTAGGGAGTGTGATAATGGAAGTAAAATATTACTGGACTACTTCTCTAAAATTTTGTTCCCTTCGAAAGGTGGATGTGATAATGTACTAGAAGAATTGGTGGTATTCACATTAAGATTAAACCGTGTAAACTTTTTATTATATATATAAGGATAAAAATATTTTCTAAAAGTTAAGATGATAAATATCGTATGTCTTTGCAAAAGATTTGCAAACCATATATTCTGGACACAAATGGTCCCCAAATTTTTGGGCTTGGGGGTTAAACTATGCACAAGCCCAGGAATTAGGCAGCCCAATACTATATTCTCTGGGATCCTGGCTGAGGGTATAGTTTATATTGATGTCATATGTGTTTTTGGAAAATTATGTGTGAAGTGAAGAAATAGTATGTTCCTCTCATCTTCTTGTGGAATCTAAATTTATCAATCATTCTTATCTCTATCCCTAGCTACTTTATATTTCAGTACTTCTCCTTGTAATTCAAGTGTTGTCATTGTAATTTTGTTATCTTGTTATATAATGTTAGGATAATTGTATAAATAAATCCTGTTTGTTTCAATGGTTCTTTCATCCAGAAGTTTTCAATGGAGGACATATATCGAAAACAAAGATTTAATTAAGTTAATAATGGATACTTGGTTAAAGTTTCTACTCGTTCAATGTTATGCGAGTTTGTTGGAAACCTTACTACAAGTAAGCCCGGTTCATTGGAATTTAAACGATTTTATGACAAGCATACAGAGTTATGGATTTTCAGAATGAAGTGTACTTTAACATTTTTAGATTAAGAAAACTACAAGTTTGATCTCGTATGATGCTATCTTGATGAGACACTTTTACACTAGTATCACTAGATTTTTCTGAAGAAATAGTTAGCGGATTGGAAAAATTTTACTTTTTTGGATATATAATATTAACCACTTGTTTAGATATAGTATTTATTATCGAATAATTATGATTTCATTTTAATAGATAATATGTGTGTTTATGGTGTGTGTTTACTCAAAACTAGTTTTCCAACACATGTGTTTCATGTATATATTGTGCTAGTTAATATAAATACTTCTAATATAAAAGCGTATGATGTGTAAACTACAAGCTCAAATCTATTAACGGCGATTATATTTAATTGATGTTATCATCGTTGCAAGACACATCATACAAAAATATTGTTATCAAGTGATTTGATGTGTAACACTATAACGATTTCAAATATACAATTGTTATGAAAAATTAATTAGTTTACTTGTGAAGAGTACACTTCTTTATACGTGGAACACATAATTTAACTATCGGTATAATAGTTGCAAAATTTTTAATGCCTTAAATTTTCCTTCTTCTAGGTATAGTAGCCTCCACTTTATTTTATGCATACATATCTGAAAGTTGTAATCGAAGAAGAGATGAGTTATTTTTTAGTTGTAGAGATATTCGATCTACGTATATCTTTCTTAGGATGATTAGTAGATAATTATCATGTTTATAGTGTACACCTACAAAAGAAATAGTATTTATAGGTCATAAAAATAATCGTTGTTTAAATATATATTTGACATGAATATGTACTCTTCGTCTTCTATGAGATATTCAAAATTATTACTTCTGTCATATTTAACTTTTGAATTATGAAATACAACACAACCACTTGTTATATATTAATAATATGATACAAAAAAGAAAATAATATAAACCAATAATTATATTGTGAAAAAAATAAATACACAAAGAAAAAATATCTTTGAATCTGTGTACATATACTCATGAACAAACCAAAAAAAATTTACAAATAAAATAATTTGAAATTATCAAAAAAAGTCCAATGAAATAGAAGTATTTTAGAAAGATAAATAAACAGATAATAAAAGTATCACTCCCTCTATGTAAGTTCAGATTCTAGCATATATATAATCATACATGAAATCAAAACTTTATAAAACATAATTATAATCATTAAAAAAAAAACAATTAAAGTGCTACTCTACCTTACTGAATTTCAATTTCTACTGCTCATACAATTATATACATTATGATAATAGAGTTCAAATATAAATAGGAGATATTAAGTGATGTCAAAATACTTCAAACAAATTTGAATATAATATTTAATGTAAAATTATGTCTTTTTGGTATCATAAATATAACACATAAATAAGAGAAAATGAAACGGTTTTTACCCAATGAAATTATAGTATTGTTTAATCAAGAATTCTGTCTTCCTGGTATACTTATGTGGTTGGAGAGAATAGTAAAGAATTTTTATAAGTGTTGCAAGTATGTAATATGTTATTATTTAATTATCTAATTATTAATTAAATATAATTGTAAATGGCAGATTTTAAAAGAAATTATTTGTGATCTTTGACTTCTCTTTTAAGATGTTACCCACATTACATACACTTTTGAACTTCCTTTTAAATAAAGAGAAAATATATTAAAATCCACTTGAACATGGCCGCATATATTACTTTAGCACTTAAATTATACGGGCATTAAAATATCCTTTAACATCTTTAAATTATATTAAATACAACCTTGAGAGTAGAATATCATTCTCACATGCCACATCACATCATAACCATGTAAGCGCCACGTCATTAATTTTCAAATTGTTCTTCTAAGTCACTTTTTTATTGAACATTTTCTTAAAATTTATTAAAATAATAATGAATTAAAAATGCATTTTAAAATCAATATTGCCACATTTTCGTCCACCCCATCTCTTCTACCCCCCCCCCCCCCTTTCTTCTTTATTGATTTTCACCATTTATAACCTTAACTGGGTCTTTTTCCGAATTTTTTGAATTCAATAGTTTTTTCTGTTGAATTTTATTTGTCCTGATTTCTTACCATAAATAGGTTTTCCTTTTAGGTAAAGATTTTGGATTGGCTAATCCTTAGGAAAAGGTTTAGGACTTTATAAATAAAGGAATGTTCCTTCTAACTTAGTTAGCATTCACAATGTAGTCTTAAGGGCTTTGAGCGTTTTGGTTAGAGGGATAATTTATGGGTCACAATCTTGATACGCTATCACTTTTGTAAACCTTCCATGTATTCCGAGTGAATTGGTTGAGGTTGTATCTCTCTGTATTTTGTACTGTAATATTTATAGCGGATTGCTCATCTCCATTGTGGACGTAGGTCGATTTACCAAACCACGTTAAATATTTTTGTCTTTTTGTACATTTCTCGTTTTCCTCTTACTCGTGGTCTTTTAAAGTTTGCTTTGTTTAGCTTTCGCATTTACACCTGCTTATTTACGGTCCTAACAAGTGATATCAGAGCCAGATTCAATGATAGAGTCAGGTTCAGGGGTTCGATAATCGATGATTGAACCAGAGGTGTTCATCTTAGCGGGTGTAGTTCTAGCCTAAAACTTTTTGACAGTAATGAAGATTTTTGTTGGAGAAATTGTTTTAGAGAGGTTCTCTGTGTTGTGACATAAATTTTGTAAAGAAGATTATGGAGAGTAGAAGCAAGTTGTTGAAGATTAAGTAAAGAAGGTGGACAAATTTATTTTTTCAGAAATTCAGGTTAAGGGGGAGATTTGTTAGGTTTTATTTGCCCTATATTTCTTACCATAAATATGTTTTCCTTTTACGAAAAGGTTTTGGATTGACTAATCCTTTTTTTTGGTAGGAAAAGATTTAGGAATCTATAAATAGAGATATTTTCCTGCTAATTTAATTAGCATTCACAATGTAGACTTAAGGGCTTTGGAGTTTTGGTTAGAGGAAGAATTTATGGGTCACAAGCTTGATACGCTATCATTTGTGTGAACCTCCAATGTATTCCGAATGAATTGGTTAAAGTTATTTCTCTCTTTATTTTGTACTCTCATATTTATTGTGCATTTCTCATCTCCTTTGTGGACGTAGGTCGATTGACCGAACAATGTTAAATCTTTGTGTATTTTGGTATATTTCTCGTTGTCTTCTTACTCGTGGTCTTTTGACGTTTTCTTTGTTAGCTTCCATGTTTACACCTACTTATTTACGGTCCTAACAAGTGGTATCAGAGATAAATTCAGGTTAAGGGGGAGATTTGTTAGGTTTTATTTGCCCTAAATTTCTTACCATAAATAGGTTTACCTTTTAGGAAAAGGTTTTGGATTGACTAATCCTTTTTTTGGTAGGAAAAGATTTAGGACTCTATAAATAGAGACATGTTCCTTCTAACTTAATTAACATTCACTATGTAGTCTTAAAGGCTTTGAGTGTTTTTGTTTGAGGGGGAATTTGTGGATCACAAGCTTGATACGTTGTCACTTGTGTAAACCTCCCATGTATTTCGAGTGAATTGGTTGAGGTTGTTTCTCTCTGTATTTTGTACAGTCATATTTATAGTGGATTGCTCATATTCTTTATGGACGTAGGTTGATTGACCGAACAACGTTAAATATTTATGTCTTTTGGTATATATCTCTTTGTCTTCTTACTCGTGGTCTTTTGAGGTTTGCTTTGTTAACCTCCACGTTTAAACCTACTTATTTACGCTCCTAACAAGTGGTATCAGAGCTAAATTCAGGGCAAGGGGGAGATTTGTTAGGTTTTATTTGCCCTAAAATTCTTATCATAAATAGGTTTTCCTTTCAGGAAAAGGTTTTGGATTGAGTAATCCTTTTTTTTTTGTAGGAAAAGATTTAGGACTCTATAAATGGAGACATGTTCCTTCTAATTTAAGTAGCATTCACAATGTAGTCTTAAAGGCTTTGAGTGTTTTGGTTAGAGGGGGAATTTGTGGATCACAAGCTTGATACGTTATCACTTGTGTGAACCATGTATTTCGAGTGAATTTGTTGAGATTGTTTCTCTCTGTATTTTGTACTCTCATATTTATAGTGGATTGCTCAACTCATTTGTGCACGTAGGTCGATTGACCGAACCACGTTAAATCTTTATGTCTTTTAGTATATTTCTCGTTGTCTTCTTACGCGTGGTCTTTGAGGTTTGCTTTGATAGCTTCCGCGTTACACCTGCTTATTTTCGGTACTAGCAAGTGGTATCAGAGCCAGATTCAAAGATGGAGTCAGGTTCAGTGGTTCGATAATCGATGATTGAACCAGGTTAGAAACAGGTATTCATCTTGGCGGGTGTAGTTTTAGCTGCAACCTTTTTGGCAGTAATGAAGATTTTGTTGGAGAAATTATTTTAGAGAGGTTCTCTATGTTGAGACATAAATTTTGCAAAGGAGAATATGGAGAAGAGAAGCAAGTTGTTGAAGATTAAGTCAAGAAGGTGAACAAATTTATTTTGTCAGAAATTCAGGCCAAGGGGGAAATTTGTTGGGTTTTATTTGTCATGTTTTCTTACCATAAATAGGTTTTCCTTTTAGGAAAAGGTTTTGCATTGACTAATCCTTTTTCTAGTAGGAAAAGGTTTAGGACTCTATAAATAAAGGGATGTTCCTTCTAACTTAATTAGCATTCACAATGTAGTCTTAAGGGCTTTGAGAATTTGGTTAGAGGGAGAATTTATGGGTCACAAGCTTGATACGATATCACTTGTGTGAATGTCTCATGTATTCCGAATGAATTGGTTGAGGTTGTTTCTCTCTGTATTTTGTACTCTCATATTTAGAGTGGATTGCTCATCTTCTTTGTGGACGTAGGTCGATTTACCGAACCACGTTAAATCTATGTGTATTTTGGTATATTTCTCGTTGTCTTGTTACTCGTGGTCTTTTGAGGTTTGCGTTGTTAGCTTCCGCGTTTACACCTGCTTAATTACGGTCCTAACATTTTCTTTTTCAACATTCCTGTATTTTTTTAAAAAATAGCATACATACTTTTTCTTCTTTCAAACCGTCTCTCTCCCAAAATTTCCCCCTTGGGAAATAATATTTTTTTGGTGTTAAGTTTTTCTTAACAACTTAAATAAAAAATAAAGATTGTGTAAGAAAGTTAATAGACCCAAATTTTTTTTCGTCACAACTAATAGAATTTCTAATGACTTACTTTAAATTCAAAAAAGTATTTATTCAATAATATGATTCAGATGTTCGGTTTTGTGATTAATGAAGGGTGGCTGAGGTGAGTGATAAAGATCATGGAAAAATTTTACTATGGAAGAAAGAAAGGTATGAGTGTTTCAATAGGGAAAAATACATCTGCAGAAGACAACAAAATAAAGAGAGAAAAAAAAGATAATTTTTCAAAAAAATACATTGAACCCACAAATTTCCCTATACTTCTAAACAAGAAATTTAACACATTCTTTTTACTTGAACTTGAAAAATATCTTTAGAAATTATGACTTATATATTAGCCAGTAAAATATATCGTGACTGTGATTTTACCTTTCAGTTTTTATTTTTATTCTTATCATGTAACGTGCTTTGAGGACAGTGAGTACAGTGACATTGCCACAAGAGCTCTCATGGTGGTATTTAATTAGTTCAAAATTGTTAACGGGGTAAATTAAACGCCCGTTTAGTCAAATACTAAAATATTTTTTATGCCAAGTTCAGGGAGATTTGATGTATTTTCCGTTAACTAAAATGAAAAGAATTAGTGAAAAAGATGACTAAAAGTAGGAAAATCAGTTATTTTTACCTTAAAATGATAATACTCATTTAATTTTACAAGGGCATTTTGGTATTTCAAATTTTCATTTGTGTTGTTTCCACTTATAATAATTTACGATGATTTAGTGTATAGAGTCTGTTTATTTGCAGAAAATGAAATTATTGGTTCTTATAAGTAGAAATTTTTAATTCAAAATCTAAGGTAGGAATCAGACATGTCAATTGTACGATTGTAGCACAAGATTATATGTAATTTGTAATGATTATGAGATTGGTATAGTGTCAACATCTTGTCCTAGTGCATTTTGTATATCATCAATGGGACTGAATAGATATTGTTGCTTTTGAATGAGTAACAATATCATATTCTCTAAACTATTAGATATACTTATATTCTTATTCATGATATAAAAATTATTTTTTGTATATGTTAATTATAGTTTTAATTTATTAAAATGTGTGATTCTAAGATGGTTCAATATTCCACGTAGATTGGATGATGATAATATATATTGGTCAAATAATCATTTAGTTTACCAAATCCATGTCTCGATATATTGATTGATCATATGCCTTTTTATTGAAGCATAAAATTTTTCCTCGTGTTAAACATTAATAGTGTATTTATTAATCAAACACATGAAATAAGTTAAGAAGTGGTCTAAATGAAATCGATCACTAGATAAAGTTCGTCACTAATTTTATATATTGATTTCTATTTGCAATCTTAACATGGGGAATTACATATGTGTCTAATGGAGAATTTCGAACTATAAATAAAGGAGTGCAATAAAAAAATTTTGACGGAATAATTTGTAATTTACTATGGTAAAACTAATTCAAATTAATTATTCCAAATTATTTTCTTAATATGAAGTCGAGGTAGTAAATTTCATGGTCCCTACCAAGAAAATATTCAACTAGAACTCAAAATCTATTCTAAAGGAAAAATGGAGAAGTATTTGTCTTTCTTTATTTTAAGGAAAGAGAGTTCAATGTATCTTTCTCTATTATAGGTAAGGGAAAAAAATATAACTTTTTCTATTCTAAGGAAAGGTAGAACATGACATTTTCTTTTCTAAGGAAAGGTAGAGGTACATGTCTTTCAGTTATAAGAAAATAGATGATATTTCTTACCCTTGGACTACGAAGAAATCTCTATAGATAGATATTCTTATAACCCTTGAATGGAGATAAGTTTTTTTCATAAACTTGCCCACCCAAGTATTGAGTGATTTCGGAAGTGAACATAGGATCACTGTAAAAGAAAATAGACTTGTAGTTTTGTTTGTGGACTAGCTTATGGATTTCTTGAAGGTTCTTTCTTGTAGACTAGCTTGCATATGAATTTGAAGGAATCTGCTCTCGCTCTATATGCTCTAAGATATGAAAGATATCACAATGAAGATAATGCCTAGTTTGTTACAGAATGGAAAGCAATAGAATACAAAGAATTTAAATGTGATGATGACTAAGAGAAAAACTTATGCAGAGATTTATATTTCTGTGAAAAAGAACAAGAAATTACATAAAACATAAAATTAAAAAACAGAAATATATCATTGTCCTACTTTTAAATCATGATGCTAATCATGGAAACTATTCCTAAAATAACTAAAAGAAGAAATACGTGAAACATTATAATAGACATTTCAGTACTAAAGCAACTAACTAATACTTCTTCTTTCATTAGGAGTAAGAAATTCAATATTGGTCCCTTCAGAACTCGAACTTGGTGATAGGAAGGGATATCTTAAATACATCTACTAGCTGATCTTCGATTTGTACTAAACCAGATCACTCTCCTTTTTTTCTGCACATCACTCAAGAAAAACAGATTGAGATTGAATTGTTTAGTCTTTTTGTAGACCACTGGATTGTGACAAATGGGTATTGCATCTTGATTATCAACATGTACCACAGTATTGACTCTTTTCTCCATATTAAAATCAGGAAATATTTTTCTCACACATAAGGTATGAATTATTGCTGAAGTTGCAGCCACGATTTTATCCTCTACTCTGGATTGTGCCACAGTTTCGTTCTTTTTATAACACAAGGGGAAAATCTGTGATCCATGACTTAAAGTGTATTTTGATGTACTTTTCATATCTTCAATGTATCAAACCCAATAACTGCTTGATAATCCATACTGTTTCAAAGTCTCACTGTCACGACCCAAACCGGGTTGCGACTGGCACCCACACTTACCCTCCTTTGTGAGCAAACCAACCAATCTAAACCTTAACATTTAAATATAATATAAACAGAAAGTAATGCGGAAGACTTAAACTCATTAATAAAATCAATAACTATTATTATTCAACATCTATTATTCCCAAAACCTGGAAGTCATCATCATAAGAACATCTACTTTAAACTACTAATTCTAAGAGTTTCTAAGAAGCCAAAAATACATAAGAAGCTAGTCCATGCCGGAAGTTCAAGGCATCAAGACATGAAGGAGAAGATCCAGTCCAAGCTAGAAGCGTTAGCTCACCCTGAAGATCCGGTGTGACGAAGACTGGGTTGAGTTACTGTTGAGTCGAAGATGACGGCACGTTTACTCCACTCCACAAATAACAAGAAGGAAAACATAAAAGTAGGGGTCAGTACAAAACACGGGTTCTGAGTAGATATCATCGGCCAACTCAAAATAGGGAAAAGTATACATCAAATATTATCGTAACTATAAAACTCAACATGTAGCAACAACAAGTACTATAATCATCAATAAATACCATCAAGTTCATCCATGAGGGCTCAAGCCTCAATGCCATACTCATTTGGGAATTAAGTTTATTAAGTTGAGTATATTATCATCTTTCAAGATTCATTATCTTTCTTCCTCTTGTGTCGGTACGTGACACTCCGATCCCCTAATTCTATGTGTCGGAACGTGACACTCCGATCCCCTACATGTGTCGGAACGTGACACTCTGATACCCTACATGTGTCGGAACGTGACACTCCGATCCCCTACATGTGTTGGTACGTGACACTCCGATCCCCTACATGTGTCGGAACGTGACACTCCGATCCACTAATACTATGTGTTGGAACGTGACACTCCGATCCACTAATATCATTCTGTAAATCATAAAGCCTTCTCTATTACAAGGCATCATCATTAATAATGTATATTAAAGTTTATTTTCAAGATTTGGGATTCAATATTTTCAGCATGCTTATCTTATCGCAATCACATAATCATATTCATGCAAACATACCATTAAGCATATAGTAGGGTTTACAATACTACCAATACATATCATTCACTATTAAGAGTTTACTTATGAAAGCATGAAAACCATAACCTACCTCCACCGAAGAATTGGAATCAACAAGCAATTTCCCAAGGTTTGATATTCCCTCTGCTTCTTGATCGATCAATTTCTCTCTCTCCTTGTTCTCTCTATTTTCTTTTTTCAAACCCTCTTTCTTTTACCCTAGTTAACATATAATTAAGTGTAAAAGATGGCAATAATACCCCACTAATTAACTTAGGGTTACCTCTTTTAACCCCCAAGAATTTGAGTTATTAATATAAACCCACAAAATCTATAATTAAGGAAGGAATAGTCCAAAAACGGTCCCTTAAAATGTGTAAGGAAATCCGATTCTGCCTGGGATTTGCGCAACCTGTGACGGGCCGTTTTGCCTGCGACGGTCCGTCCTGCAGGTCGTCGCAAAGTTCAGAGAATGGATTTTCACTGAAGTCTCCGTGACGGTCCGTCACGCCTGTGACGGTCCGTCCTGCCATTCCGTCACGAAGTTCAGAGAGTCGATTTTCAGTACCCAATTTCAGAGACCCTGCGACGGTCCGTCCTGCCCATGACAGTCCGTCGTGGGGTCCGTCGCTTCTGCCAGTTTTTCCAGAAATAAAGTCTGCTGCTCAAAACGACTAAACAGGTCGTTACACTCACAATTCTTGAATTTAACATCATATTCAAAAATACATTTAATGTAGCTTATAATTCTTTTCGCTGCTCGCAAATGCATTTTATAGCACAATGCATAAATCTTGACAATAAACTTACATCAAATAGAATATTCGGTCTTGTAGCAGTGATATACATCAAACATTTAATGAATCTTCTGAATTTTTTTGCATTAACTTTATAAGTTCCATCATCTTTGCTAAACCTCTTCTTTGGATTCATTGGTATGGTTGTTTTCTTGAAATTTTTCATATGAATTTTCTTAAGTATATCTCCAGCATACTTCGTGTGAAGTATAAAAAATTGATCACAACCTTGCTTGATTTAAATTCTCAGAAACTATGTCATTAGCCGCAAGTGTTTAATTTCAAAGACTTGCATCTTTTACTTCTTAAATTCCTTAACAAGCCACACATTATTTTCTATTACCAAGAGATCATCAACATAAAGGGAAACAATGAGAAGATCAGTTCCTTTATGTTTGACATAAAGAACGACTTCCGATACACTTCATATAAACCTTAAACTTAACAAGTCATCATCAATCCCTTTATACAAATCTATTAGATCTTTCTTGAATCCACAAAGAGCCTTTTTAAGTATAAATTCTTTTTGTTCTTATCCTTACTCAAAGAAACCCTTGGGTTGCTTTACATATATTTCTTCCAGTAGTACACTATTTGGAAGATTTAACATTTAATTGAAACACCTTCCTGCCCTTTTTTGTTGCTACTACTAGCATCAATCAAATGGTATCCAATAAGTCTACTGGAGCAAAGGTGTCCGAGTAATCAACATCAAATATTTCGGAATATCCTTTGATAACTAGCCTAGTCTTTTATATATTGATTGAACCATCAAAATTTTATTGGGTTCTAAACACCAATTTTACTCCAAATATGGAACACCCCGCAGCCAAAACAACTAAAAATTAGTTTTTTAGAAAAATCTGCAGGTGCTACAAATGGTGGCATCAACGGACCGTAGCCTGAACAATTGTCCGTCCTACACAACCATCAATGAGATCAGAAACTCCAAAATATTTCAGCCTTGAAAAATTTGTTAAGTCTTGGACGACGGACGGACTACGGTCCGTAGGACAGACGACGGTCCGTAGTCTGTGACCGTTGATCAAGACTCGCTTCACCCACTTTGTGACAAGATCTAGGGATCACCATCACGTTCTGTAGGTGGACCTACAGTCCGTATGTATGAGTGCAGGTAGAACATTTGCAGACAGTTAATGGGAAATGTAATTGGGTCAACTTGAAATGATCAGAACTCTTACCAACAAATGAATTACGTGTCCCATGACTTACCCACATATGGATAATTAAATTATCTTTCCATATCCACTAACCTTTCTAATATCAGATCTCTTAGTAAAAAGTTATGCCAATTTTAGTAAAGACTTGTCAAAAGGGCCCTAAGGACAGACCCAACGATGGGGCGTCGGGTAGACGATGGACCATTATTCCTTGCCGTTGTTTGGTCCGACAGCAACCTTCCCAGCGGTCTTTTAGACTTTTCCCACTCTGTTTAAATCCTAAGTTACGTTGTTCTCACCCTAAATTATCATTTTTAATCAGTTTAAGCCTGAAAACATAATTAAAACATATCTAAGTAAAATCATTAAATAAAAAATTAGAAAACTAGAAGCAAGAAAGAAGAACAAGATCAACAACCTTAATTCAAGAACGAAATAAGTGTCCAGCTATTCCACCAACAAAACTTAAGTATTTTTCGATGGATTTCATCACTAGTTATGTGGGATTTCACTAGTGGGTTCCTTTCATTCATTGGGTCCCTAGTTTTTTGTCAGATTTTTTATTATCTTATCATGAATAAAGTAGGGGTTTCTAGAACATTGTTAGAACTTCATGAATTTATTAAATAAATGTTCCAAATGAGATTGTCATGTTATTATTCAGTTTATTGCATGAAATTCAGAACCCTAGCTTTGTATTTCTTTAATTCTTTAATTACACATGCTACGTCAGATATTTCATACAGTTCAGATATACATAACTTAGTTGTAAATGCATAGTTACTAGATTAATTGTTTCATTCTCAGTTTGCACGTTCAGTTTCGAGCTATCCAGTATTTATTAAAATTCACACATAAACAGTAACTTTATATAAATCATTTGGAGTAGAATAAATCAATTTGGACTAGGGTTTAGCGTACCCAATAGTCCCAAAAATACTAGCCAAGTAGGTTGTAAGTCCACTCTGTGGGCAATAAGTTTAGTGATCATGACAACATGTCTTTATACCTTTGGCAGGTATATTGGGTCCTCTCAATGGGGCGTATACATCGGACTCCATAAATAGCTCATGTGATTTTCATACCGGTTATGAGTACATCCAATAGATCAGTTAGACTATATGCATTGACCAGTTAAAGGTATATTCAGTATTCAATTTGAACATGTTATAAATTATTCATTTTTAATCCAGTTAGCTCATAATTCAGTTTATCATGTATGATTATTAAACTTGCTATTTTTCTTGTTCAGTTATGTTTTATTTCAACTTTACTCTATCGTAAATGCTCAGTACCTTTCAAGTACTGACGCATACGTGCGCTACATGTTCTAATGAAGTAGAATCAGATTCTCAGCATCTACATCACACATAGATCGATTTCCCAATCTCCAGTTCACCAGATTAAGTGATGAGTCCTCATTCTCTGAGGACAACAGTCGTGAGTTTCATTTCAGTATTTTGTCATTTAATTTTAGTTTTGCTAGATTTTGCTGGGGTTTGTCCCAGTATTTCTAGTCCAGTTTAGACGCTCATTTCTTACATAGGTAGATTTAACTTAGTATTGAGTTAATATTTCCTTTGTATTAAAGTCATTATTTTCAAATATATCAGTTATAGAATATGGGTATTTCCCATCGTTTCAAATTTAATTAATATTTAGCTTCCACAGAAGTTTATTATCTTTTGTATGCTCATAATCATGCAAGCAGGGTAATCATGCCAGGAAGTGCCTTTTGTCAAGTTTCTCTCTTTTAACCTATGGCACACGAAAGAATCAAACACAATGAAATAGTTTAATGAATCTTAGTTATGGTTTGAATTAATTCCAATCCTTGAATGGAGTTTTTTTCAGCAAATCATTAGTAGAAACCCCATTTTCGAGAAATACTGTCCTATTAGATGCCTCAGCGAAAATACTTTTCGACAACTCTTTATCATTCAACATGTACCACGACATCTCCATTATATATCTTTTTGTCCTTTCACCAACTCCATTTGTTTCGGAGTATATGTAGTAGTAAGATAATGAGTTATACCTGCTTCTTAACAAATTTGTTAAATTCTTCCGAACTATACTCTTTTCCATTGTCAAACTGTAGGGATTTGATTCTTCCAACACTATGATTTTCCACCATTTTTTGAACATCAAACAAATTCCTACCGCTTCTAATTTATATTTCATAAAGAAAATCCAGGAGAATCTTGTGTATATATATAACATAGTATAGAAAACCATTAAGGGATGGTGTTCTTTGATTTCCTACAACATATGTGTAAATCAGTTTCAACCTTTGAGAAGTCTGCCACGTTGCTTCAATAAATGACGTACTATTCTGGTCACAAATTTTTCTGGTTACAAATTTAACAATCTTTACTACTTGTTATGTGATCAATTAAATTTGTTGTACTCTTTTAATATCTTCCTTCTTCAGCATCAACAGTGCTTGTAGATGATAATGGCCATGTCTCTTGTAAGATCTGAAAATGACTTAGGTGAGGCTAAATCCTAACATGTTTTTCATTATCTTCTAAGGTCCTAAAGTGGTCTAAAATATTGTATTGAGTCAATGTATAAGAGTTTAGGTGCATTGGAAGTCAAATGTCAATGGACGACTAAGATTTTTGATGTCTAAGTCACCTATGTGCCTCATATGAAGTTTTATATGTTCAAGTATGATTAATGAGGCTATAAGGTCCTTATATTAGTAATTATGGTTTATATAGAAAGTGTGTCATGTTACGTGAAGTTTGGAGGTCAACTAGAGAAGAACGTCCATAACGTTCGAAAGGTTTGCCTTGCAATAACCTTGTGTGTCTATGCATGTTTCATTGAGTTTTGTGTGTTCATTTTGGATAAAATACATGTGAAAGTTCCTAAACTCGTATATGATCATGTTATAGATGGAAACTTTGGGCAAACATCCCCAAGGACCATCCAAGGGTCCTTGAGGAAGGACCCATGATTGGTAGCCAAGACTGTCCAAGACAACCCACCTACAGAAGGCAATCAACGCCTTGTAGCTGAGGCCTCGTCGATTGGTAATTAGTCGTGGAAGAGGAGTGGAAAAATACCAACCTCAAGCCTATAACAAGGACCAACATTACGGTTTGGTGAAGGGACGCGCTGTCGATAGTCCTCTGTCTGTGATGTCTTTCTCCTGCTTAGGTTAATTGTAATGTTAGGGGTGAAATTGTATACTAACCACACTTACAAAAAAGATAAAGGGCGTTTCCTAAATTGTCTTTTGGGTATATTAAATATGCTTATACGCCTAAAAAGTACTATTTTTATCCTTGAAACTCTATTGATCATGGATCCTAACTTTCAAAGATATTTTGTATACGTTTTCAAAGATAAATTGTCCAATTTCTTGATATATCCACCTGTTCTTGCATTAAAGGTTTTAAAGAATTTTATATTAATTGAATTTTTATTAAATAGATGATTTTAATTAAACTAAACTATGAACCCTACATTTTGACTGAGTTATCCGTAAAGTAATGTTGATGTACTGTTCATGAATTCTAGTGTAGTTTTCTATGGGATATTGAATGATGTAATAATTATATTTAATTGATATTAAGGTTGTATTAGATTATTGAATATGTATTGAATTATTGTTTATTGTCATGGGTAAGAGCCTTATGATATTGAATTGGACGATTTAGTATTGTATTGAAGTTTTGAGGATGGAGTGGTGGTACTGTTCCCTAATATCCTTTATTTTATGTTAATTAGACTTCAATTATATTTTTGATTTATACTATGCTCTTATGGTGGCAGTGTTATGTGTTTAATTGCATTTGATGTAGCCTTCTCGACGTTATTTTATGTAATATGATGATCATGGCCTTGTCGGCAACTGCATGAAGTATTGTGATTATAATGTGAAGTTGGATAATATCTATCGATATGATAAGTAATGTGAATGTATATGTGTTCTTCTATTATTACTATTGAGGTGATCATTTTAGAGTATGACTACGTCTTAGTGTGTTCAGTCTTAGAGTTCATGCATGGATATTCCTAAGTGACTATATGAATCCATGATGGTCATATTGATGATTGTATGGTAGTTTATAGGATGACTCAAAGATTATAATGGTTATTTATATGTCCTGCTAGAATTATATTTATTATGTGTTAAAGTGAAATATGTCGTGTCTTGTCTTGATGACTTGTGTCCCTTACTTGATACATGTGTGAGTTATATGTGAATATGAGATATATTGATTGAGGATGCTAAATACTCTCAGTCTTATAGGTATAAATGACATGAGACCTGAAATGATGTTAAGAGAGTCTTTTATGTGAAATCTTTAACCTAGTTGGAAAGTTATGAATGTTGAAGTCTAATTTGATAATGGTAGAATAATAGACTAAAGTTTATTATATGAAATGATATCATATCAAACATTAGAGAAGTCATTATGAGCTTCCCGTCGCCATTGTAAGGTAGCCGTAGTGGACCTCTTTTGTAGGGTAAATGTGATTGGGTTATTAACTAGATATGAAACCCCTTTATATGACCTTTAATGTAAATTACCTTATGAGAACAAAGGCTAGCATCGAGTGAGTATGGTATGGGATGTATTTCTATTTAAATAATAAGACAAGAGTACAAAGAACAACTTTCATATTCCTTAACCATGTGCCTACATAGGATGTGTCCAAGTTCTATTATTGGCAAGTAGAATACCCTCATCAGAGTAGGATAGAACTCCGGATTCCATGCTTTTCTACCATTTTCTATGTTAGTTATTGTCTATTCTCATCATATGTGATACTTACTAGCATTACACAAGTTCGATGAGCTTTAGATGGTGGTATGGGACTCTATCTAGTCATTGCTTAATAGGTTTGGAAGGTGTTAGTTGGATTACCTAGGTCTTGTCAAAGTTATTTAATTGAATGTACTTTATGTGATGAATGAGTTTTAAATGAACTAATGAATGCAATTACTTTAGCTAAGAAAGCATGTTAACTAAATAAGAACTTACTAAGACTAGTTAAGGGTTGTCTAGTTATGCTGTGAAGGGGGCATATGAATAGTCACTTTATATATTACCTAGATAAGTGTTAAGAATGATTATAGTTAGGAAATATGTTGAATATGTAGACATGATCTAAACTTATGTGGTCTGAATGATTATTTAGGTAATCCTAAGGAGGCCAATCATGGATGTTATCTTCTTGATTTATTTAAGTAAGTCTTTTGATAGACTTTGTAAGGAAAATGACATATTATCTATGTGTCGATGTATAAAGTGAGTATTATTCTTTCTTGGTTATTTTATATGATTTTTTTTAGTGTGTGTAAGTGATTGTATAGGCGGTCACTTCACTACTCACTCAAGTGAGACTTAAAATCAGCTTTCGTAGAAGGATCTCATGATTCATGTGTATGGTTAGTTGTAAATGTGTATGTGTCTCATTATAAGAAGTCTTGAGGATCATTTTGGCATGCTTAGAGATGGCTTATGGGCGCTCTCTCTTTGTATGACTTATGTGAGTCATAAGATAGCTTTTAGTGAGTTAAGTACATACTAGAAGGTGTCTTAGGTGAAGGTAGTAACTTCATTGTAATAGTGAAGAACTTCACTGAACCATGAAGTGAAGTTACTGTTAAGGGTCTTCCAAAAAAATATGATAAATTGTTTAAGTGTTTACTTATGTTTTTCTGAGTTGATAGATATTGTTCTTATGATTATTATATGATTATAAATGAAATATACATGTTTGTAATAAAATATCCATTTTCATGATTTTATGCATAAAGCCATAGTTAGTACAATTGTTTATACTAACTCCAGACATTTGTTTATCTCTAAAGTGGTAGGTGAAAGGTGAGAAGGATCCTGAAGGAAAACTTGCATTCTATACTCATTCAAGAGCAGTGAAGTATGTCCTCAATTGACTCGAGGCTACATATATGTCTTTTATTTTTAAGTATTGTAATATATGAAGTATTTTTATATTTTTAAGTATGGGCCTTGTCCCAATGTATTCTTCTTTCCATGTTTGATGAGATTGAGACTTAGTAGTTAGTATGATTTCTAATAAAGGATGTTATTAAAGATATTCTAATATTTTGTGAAAAGTTTTAATTCTACACTACTTTTCATTATATATATGCGATGAACGATGCGTAAATGACTCTGTTGGATCAAAGAATAAACTCCTTCCTGTCATCTTCACCTTCAAAATGTCACTAGGAGTAGTATCCCCGATTTGTAAGTCATGGTCTTGGAAGAAAACCCTGAATAAATTTTCCATTAGATGTCCAACGATTAACAAATTTTCATAAATGTCAGGAACATAAAAAACCTCTGAAATTTTCTTTGTGACACTCCTCGTTTTGATAGCTACGGTTAAAAATCCTTTCACTGGAAGGTGATCTAAATTTTCTACCTGAACCTTGGCAAGTTCAGTGTGCTTCAACTCCTTTAATTAACTGTCGTCATGATTCATGTTGTTAGTGCAACAACCTTCAATTAACTAAGAATATATTGAGCTCTTACTTTAAAAGCATGTTGGAGAAAAAGGATGATCCTCTTCTTCTTGATTAACAACCTGAGCATTTCCTTCATGCTGCAGGGTCATATTCTTGCAAATCACTACATCATGTCAAATCATATTTCATTTCTTGCATTTAGCATTAGGTCTCCTCCAACACTTGAATTGTCCATGACCTTTTCCTTCACAAAGGTTACAAGGGGGTTAACTTTTTTTCGTGTTTCCTCCATGAGTTTTTTGTTCGCTGATGTTTCTCCTTCACATACTGGTTGATTCCTTTTCTCCTTCTGAATTTTATTAACTTCATGATTAGTGACAAGAACCCTTTCTGTTGTAACCTCCTGTTGCATGAGTCTTCTTTTTCTTGAGCTTTCAAGGAATTGAGAAACTCTGTCAAACTAATCTTTGAATTATATTTAGTATTTGCTAAGGTTGTAATTGTTGCTTCTTACCTTTCAGAAACTATTACAATGACCTTCTAAAAAATTCTCCAGTCTGAAAATGCAGAGTCGAGTAGCCTCACTTTATTTGCAATATTTAGAAGTCTTAATATTCTTTCACTATTTCAGATTCCTTCATATTTGAAATCAAACTCACTAATTTAGTTTAAGACATGCATACCTTTTTTCGGTAATCTCAAGTAAACTCTTCCTTGAGATAATCTCAAACTTCTTTAGTAGTTTTTAGAGAGATTATTCAGATGAAAACTGTTGAATATAAAACAAATAAACATGCATTGGCCTTTGATTTCTTTGTCTTCTTTTCCTTGTTTTCTTTAATATGAAAAATGGTTGGATTATTAGGTAGGGATGGGATATTGTAACTCTTCCACAACATCCCAGATATCTAAACCATCCAAGTGCATCTCCATTCGTATTGCAAAAATCCTAAAAATAATCTCCATCAAAAACTGGTGGAGCAATTACTGAGAAACTTGTTTCAGCATCCATGGCTTCTCCAACTTTATCACAGATCCCTTATCATGAAAGCTCTGATATGAATTGCTATGGGAATAAGGCTGATGGCTGATAACAGGATGAAGACAATGTCTAGATTGATATAAAAATGAAAGCACGAGAATACAAGGAATTTAAATGTGAAGATTACTAAGAGAAGAACTTATATAGAGAGTTATATTTCAATGAAAAAGAACCAGAAATACATAAAGCATAAAATTGAAAAACATAAATAGATCATGGTCCTACTTTTATGTCATGGTGCTAACCATGGTAACTACTCCTAAAATAACTGAAAAATGAAATACAGGAAACACAAAGTAACTAAATAATCATTGTAGCATTAAAAATTTGTTATCTAGTATATTAAGAACTTATTGAAACAGATTGACTTAATTGGGTGATGGGTATTTTAATAGAAATGGTGTTCTGGTCTTTGTTAAGTCGTTTCCTATACTTACTCTAGTTTTATTAGTGTTGTTGATTAAGTGGGTTGCATGACCTCTATTTTAGAATTAGTTTTTTATCTCATATTATATATATCATGTGGACATATTTTGTTATTTTAGTACTTCCATTTAATCGAAAATTAAAACACAGTAAAAATTTCCTTCTCTTTTTTACTATTTGAAGATTTCTCTGAACTTTTTTTCAAACTAATTTGGCATCAGAGCCAGTCAAGGCAACTAAATGTACTTTATTGAGTTTAGCACAAAAACTTACTCTTGTCTTCAAGGGACAAAGCTACGAATTATAGATTACACGTATGAAAAATATAATCAAGTCTTAAGATCTTTGGGACGTACTAAACGTGGATATACAGATCCTGATGAATAAAATAAGTTGGGAGACAAGAATAAGAAAAATGCTAAGTTGCTATTGTTTCTCAAGAAGGTTGTCCATGACATCATCTTATCATAAATCGCAATAGCAACTACAT
>NC_090806.1:46632552-46762552 GCF_036512215.1 Solanum lycopersicum | reverse complement strand
TTGTGAAGTAAGCTTTTGGTCTTGAAGCATTGTCGAACATAAAACAGGTCCATATTGGCCTTTGTTGTTCTCCCTTCCTGTGACTAGAAAGTTGCTTGATCACCCCTTATTCTTCTTTTGCAATTGCTGAACTTGTTCCACACTTTGCTCAGCAGTCATAACTTTTTGTATCATCCAACTTGCATTTTTCCTCCTCTGCCATTCTCTTTGCCCTTTTATATAATATGTATGTATCCATTTAATCCAAAGTTTATCTTCCTTTTTAGCTAAATCCCAACATAGTTTAGCAATTGCAGCTTTATTCCACACTTTCATATTGATTAGTCCTATGCCTCCTTCACTTTTAGGACAACACACTTTCACCCATGCTATCAATGCCTTTTTTGGAACATATCCTACCCCTGACCATAAGTAGCTTCTGCATAGTCCTTCAATCAGTTTTATTATCTTTGCAGGAATGATAAATAGTTGAGCCCAGTAAAACTGTACTCCAAACAGGACAGTCTTAATCAGTTGAGTTCTTCCAGCATAGGATCATTTTTTTGCTGTCCATGATTTGATTCTTGCCATGATCTTATCTATGAGGGGATACCACTGTATTATGGTCAGCTTCTTTGTTGAGAGAGGCACTTCCAAGTATTTGAAAGGTAGTTCCTCCATTGTATAACCAAGCTGATGCATAATTTTCTGCTTTACCTCCATTTGAACTCCACCATAGTATATTGAACTTTTTGTGAGATTTGCCTGCAATCCTGAGGCTTGGGAGAACTCTGAAAAGCATCTTTGCAGCATCTTGATGGATTCAAAATCTCCTCTTGAAAACAAAAGAAGATCATCTGCAAAACATAAATGAGTAATGGCCAACTTTGAGCATTTAGGATGATATTTGAAAGCTTCCTTTTCTTTAAGTCCTTTGAGCAGCCTACTTAGGTATTCCATTGCTATAGCAAACAAAAATGGTGACATATGATCTCCTTGTCTTGGGCCTTTTGCTGCATCAAACCTTTAAGTAGTTTGTCCATTAACAACAATAGTGCAATTCACAGTTTTCACACAGTGCATCACCAACTGAATAAACATCTCTGGGAATCCCAATCCTCCCATTACATGTGCTAAAAAAGACCACTCAACTGAATCATAGGCTTTCTTTAAATCTATCTTAAGCATGCTTCTAGGAGAGATATTCTTCCTAGTATAAGTCTTGACCAACTCATGAGCCAGTATAATGTTATCTGCAATCTTCCTCCCTGGTATAAATCCAGCCTGACTCTCACATATAATATCAGGTATCACATCATGCATTCTTCTTGTTATCACCTTTGAAATGATTTTATAGATCACAGTACAACAAGCAATTGGTCTATACTCTTTCACATTTTTAGGACTTTGAACCTTTGGGATTAAAGACACAAGAGTACAGTTGAAAGGCTTAAACATATACCCTGTTGTGAAGAAGTTTTTGACAACTGCAATAACATCTTTCTTAACAATCTTCCAGGTATGTTTAAAGAATAATGCATTATAACCATCTACCCCTGGTGCCTTATCATTCCCAATAGACTGCAATGTTGTATAGATCTCATGTTCTGTTACATTTGTACACAATTGAATTCTTTGCTGCCTTGATACCACAAGGCCTCTCTTCATCACCTAAGAATTTATAGCTAGAAGTTTACCTGCTGAAGACCCCATAAGACTTTTATAGAACTTAACAAACTCCTCTTGAATCTCTTGGGTTCATATAACATCTTTCCATCTAGTGATAGTTTACTTCTAATATGTTTCTTTTGATTTCTTTCTTTTATCACTGAACTGAAGTACTTATTGTTTGCATCTCCCAATGTGATCCATCTAGCTCTTGCTTTTTGCCTTAAAGCATTTTCTTCTATAATTGACCACTTCTCCAGCTTTATTACTAACTCCTTTTCTTTATTAACTAGCTCATCTTGTCCTTGGTTATAAAGCTTCTCTTGAAGATCTTCAAGTTCACTTCTTGCCTTCTCAATCTTTTGGCCTATGTATTGAAACTCTCTCTTATTCAATTGCCTCAAGACTGGCTGGAGTGCCTTCAACTTATACATATTCCTTTCATTAATTAACTTCCATATTCCTTCTTCCAGATTGTATCCCCCATTTCCATAAAGGATTCATGTTGAATCCAAACATTAAAGAACTTAAAACTCACTCTGATCTGATTATAACTATTATGAAGTAACAAGAGCATAGGACTATGATCAGACACCCCTGGGTTCCCATATTCTATAATAGCATGACCTCATTTATCCATCCAACAATCATTCCCAAAGTCTCTTTCAATTCTGCTAGAAATTCTGGCATTACCAACCTGTTTATTTGTCCAAGCATAATACTTACCTTCCCATTGTACTTCAGTAGTTACCATATCCTTAACACATTCTTTAAAATCCTTGATCTCATTCAAAGTAAGAGGAGCTCCAGCTAATCTATCTTGAGGAGATAAATAACATTAAACTCTCCTATTATGAGCCAAGGCTCAGAAAGACTGTGACCTACCATCTTCAATTCATTCCATAAGATATTCCTCATTTCTAAGGTATTGAATCCATAAACCACTGTGATATTAAAATGATAACCTTTGCTTCTTTCATTTATCTGACAATGAACCATTTGAGCTGAACTTTTGATTAACTTGATATCATACGAGATACCATCCCATACTATCCATATTCTACCATTTGCAGCTTCCTTATAGTTGTGTATGATCTTCCATCCTGGAGCTATTGCTTTTAAAGTAGCTTGGCTATTAGTCTCTTTAACTCTTGTTTCAATTAACCCTTCTAAAGAAGTCTTATTCTGTTGTAGAAGCATCCTAATCTCCTTCTACTTATACCTTTTATTCATACCCCTCACCTTCCAAACACTCCACTTCATTAGCAAGTCTTTAGGTCTCCACCTCTATCAACAGGCAGTGAAGTTAGTTTACTATTCCTTAAACTCTCAAATTCATTTCTAACTGGTATAGCTGAAAGCATAGGAAAATTTGATAGGCTGAACTCCAGATGCTTGCTTCCAGTATGAGGCCTCAGATTGAGCTCTGGTGTTTGCTTGAGTTCCTCCTCTTCTTCATTCTCTATCTCTTGATTCTCCTTCTGTACATTATTTCCATCTATTACTGGCCTCTCCATGTGTTCATACTTCTTCTACTGTTGTTGAATTTTCCCTTTATACTGCCATGTCTGTGTGACTTTCTTCCAAGGCTTTTTCTTCTTTGGCATGTCCTCCTGTACTACAGATTGACATTGATGTCAAAACTTTTGGCATTTGTCACAATACTGGGGCTTCCACTCCAACACAACTTCTTGCAAGAATGTTCTTCCATTTGGATTTACAATTGTAATCTGCTGAGGAATAGCTTTAGTAACATTAACTTCTATAAGCATTCTAGCATATGAAATTCTTGTTTGCTTTGTAGTATACTCATCAGCAAATAAAGGCACCCCCTATAGCACTTGCTATTCTACTCAGTGATCCTACACCCCAACAGTTAAGAGGTAACCTTGCAAAATTAACCCAGAAGGGTATTTCAGCTAAGAATTCCTTTCCAAAATCAAATTCTGGGCACCATTGCTTCATAATGATAGGTCTATTACTTATAGTGTATGGCTCTGAGAATAGAATCTCATTCATATCAACCAGGCTCTAAAACATAATTATATAATACCCTTCTTCACGTAAAAACACTTCTGGTTTACCTTCTTTGGACCAGTTCATCATTATATATCTGTTCATGGCATTATACCCAGGACACTCACCTACTACATAAGCTATGAGTGCACACTTCCATTTGGCTTCTTCATCCTGAACTTCTTTCTCTTCCAGTTGAACCATTGCTTCTCCATTAACTATTTGTGGTGGGAAATATGCCAGCTGCAAACCATTGTTAGCTGCACGGTTGTTCTTAAACATATTAACCCAGGGTTCCTTATCCTTGCTCAATTCTGCTCCTCTTATTCCATTACTCTCATCATCTGCATTGTTTCCATCCAGCTTCTTAGTTACAGTTCCATTGCTTTCCATCTTGTTCTCAGCTTCTATTTGCACTAGATCTGAGCTCTCATAATCTTCCTCTTTTTCCAATACAAAATTAAAGCTCAATCCCTAGCTATTTTTGAACTCTCAGTCACTTTTTCTTCATATTTTCGTTCTTCATTTTGAGCTTGTTGCTGTTTGTTTACCTCTAATGCTTCCACCCGAGCTATAACTGGTCTATCAACTGTCATTATTGACGTTTTCCAGCCTCTACCTCGTCCTCGTTCTCTTCCCCTCGCCATTTTCACCTTCCCTGAGCAGGTTAACTAACCTACGCTGAGAGCATTTTGGGAGAGAAGAAGTTTCTTTAAATCTTATTATTACTATTATTATTACTGTTGTTATTATTATTATTATTATTGTTATTATTATTATTATTAGTATTATTATTACTATTATTATTGTAATTGTTGTTATTATTATTTTTACTATTATTATTATTTTTGTTTTTATTGTTGTACTTAATATAATTATTATTGTTATTATTATTATTATTACTATTATTATTATTATTAATAATAATATAATTATTATTATTATTATTGTAATTATTATTATTATTACTATTATTATTACAAATGTTATTATTGTTATTATCATTATTATTATTAAAATTATTCCTATTATTATTATTATTATTATTAACAATATAAATCATCATCATCATCTTCATCATCATCAACATCATCATCAACATTATTATTATTATTTTAATTATTACAATTATTGTTATTATTATAATAATTATTATTATTCTTCTTCTTCTTCTTCTTCTTCTTATTATTATTATTATTATTATTATTATTATTATTATTATTATTATTGTTATTTATTATTATTATTAATATTATTATTATTATTATTATTGTACCATTATTATTACTATTATTATTATTATCATAAGTATTATTATTATTATTATTATTATTACTATTAATATTATTATTACTATTATTATTGTTGTTGTTGTTGTTGTTATTATTATTATTACATTATTATTATTATTATTATTATTATTATTCTTATTATTATTATTTTTATTATTATTTTATTATTATTATTATTATTATTATTACTACTACTACTACTACTACTACTACTACTATTACTATTTTTTTTTATTATTAACAATATCATCATCATCATCATCATTATTATTATTATTATTATTATTATTATTATTGTTATTTATTATTATTAATATTACTATTATTATTATTATTATTATTATACCATTATTATTACTATTATTATTATTATCATAAGTATTATTATTATTATTATTACTATTAATATTATAATTACTATTATTATTGTTGTTGTTGTTATTATTATTATTATTACTATTATTATTATTATTATTATTCTTATTATTATTATTTTTATTATTATTTTATTATTATTATTATTATTACTACTACAACTACTACTACTACTACTACTAATACTACTATTACTATTATTTTTTTATTATTATTAACAATATCATCATCATCATCATCATCATTATTATTATTATTATTATTATTATTCTTAATATTATTATTTTTATTATTGTTATTATAATTATGTAACGACCTGTTTAGTCGTTTTGAGAAGCAGACTTTGATTCTGGAAAAACTGGCAGCGACAACGGACCCCACGATGGACCATCGTAGGCACGACGGACCGTCGAGGGTATCTCGTTCCAAAATACTTAGAATTTTGAAAATTGGGTACTGAAATCGACTCTCTGAATTTCGTAACGGAATGGCAGGATGGACCGTCACAGACTTTTAAGAAAATTGAGCCTCTGAAGTTTGTGACGGAGCAGCAGGACGGGCCGTCACAGGCTACGTAATCCCACGCTGGGTCGGATTTCTGTAATTATTTTAAGGGGCGTTTTGGACTATTCCTGCATTAATTATAAAGTTAGTGGGTTAATTTTATTAAGTCTCATTACTTGGGGGTTAAAAGAGGTAACCTTAAGTTAATTAGTGGGTTATTATTGCCATCTTTTACTCTTAATTATTTGCTAATTAGGGTAAAAGAAAGAAGGGTTTGAATAAGAAAAATAGAAAGAACAAGGAGAGGGAAAGAGAAACGATCGACAGAAGAGGGAAACGAAGAAGAACAAAGCTTTGGGAAATTGCTTGCTTGATCAAAAATCTTCGGTGGAGGTAGGTTATGGTTTTTATACTATTCGTAGTAAAATCTTAATAGCGAATGATATGTATGGGTAGTATTGTAAACCCTTCTATATGCTTAATTGTATGCTTGCATGAATGTGATTATGTAATTGTGATAAAGTAAGCATGATGAAGCTATTGAATCCTAAATCTTGAGAAACCCTAATCTACTTTGTTAATGATGATGCCTTAGTGTAAAAGTAGGCTTGATGAACGAAAGTAGTGAGATTAGGGGATCAGGTGACACGTTCCGGTACCAGGATAGTATATGAGGATCGGAGTGTCACGTTCCGACACCAGGATAGTATATGGATCGGGTGCCACGTTCCGGTACCAGGATAGTATATGAGGATCGGAGTGTCACGTTTCGGTACCAGGATAGTATATGAGGATCGGAGTGTCACGTTCCGACACTAGGATAGTATATGGATCGGGTTCCACGTTCAGGTACTAGGATAGTATATGAGGACCGGAGTATCACGTTCCGACACCAGGATAGTATATAGATCGGGTGCCACGTTCCGGTACAAGGATAGAATATGGATCAGGTGTCACGTTCCAACACCAGGATAGAATAAAGATCGGAGTGTCACGTTCCGACACCAGGATAGTATATGGATCGGGTGCCACATTCCGGTACCAGGATAGAATATGGATCGGGTGTCACGTTCTGACACCAGGATATAATGAGGATCGGAGTGTCACGTTCTGACACCAGGATAGTATATGAGGAGCGAAGTGTCACGTATGAACACGAGAGGAATAAAGATAATGAGTATGATGAGGAGGTGTGAGTCCTCATTGACGTGCTTGGTGTTGTAACCAAGGGTTATGCTAATTGTAAATGCTGCATGCTAAGGATATTAGTTGATTTTATGATGTTATCTGATATATACTGTTTTCTATTTTGAGTTGGCCGATGATACGTACTCAGTACTTGTGTTTGTACTGACCCCTACTTGTATTTGTTTTCTTTGTTAATTGTGGAGTGCAGCAAACGTACCGTCATCTTCAACTCAACCGCAACTCTAGCCAGTCTTCATTACACCGGATTTCAGGGAGAGCTAAAGCTTCTATCTTGGACTGGATCCTCCTCTTCATGTCTTGATGCCTTGAAGTCCCGGCATGGACTAGATGTTTATGTATTTTAGCTTCTTAGATACTCATTAGATTTAGTAATTTTAAGTAGATGTTCTTGTGATGATGACTTCCAGATTTTGGGGATAATAAGAGTTGTTGAGTTTTTAGAAGTTATTGAATTGGTTTTTATTAATGAGTTTAAGTCTTCCGCATTACTTTTTGTTGATATTATATTGAAATGTTAAGGTTTAGATTTGTTGGTTTGCTCACATAGGAGGGTAAGTGTGGGTGCCAGTCGCGACCTGATTTGGGTCGTGACAAACTTTGTATCAGAGCATTAGGTTCGTTGGTCTCATCACACAAGAACGAGTCTAGTAGAGTCTTAAGGAACGGTAGGGGGACGCCTTTATTTTTCTTTGAGAGGCTATAAGACATTAGGAAAATTACATTCTTTCTTTCTTTATTTCGTGCTATTACTTGGATCCAATTGGTATCTAGGTGATACAAATTGGTATCTGACCATCTTCACTCTATTTCGCAGATGGTTAGAACTAGAGCAACAATCGCGCCAACATCAACATCGGCAAGACAAGATGCATCTGAGCCAGCCACTGAGACTGTAGCTCAAGGAGGAGCCATGGAAAGAGGCCGCGGTAGAGGTCGCGGGAGGACGTCTTCTAGAGGAAGAGGACGAATGCCTGGCCCATCTGGTACTAGGGCGGTGACTCCTCCACCGACTGAGGAAGTAGTAAGAGAAGGGGAGGATTGGGAAAATGAACAAGTGCAGAATGAGGAATTGCCACCCCAACCTACCCCATAGATGATCAATCAGGTTCTTGCTTATCTTAGTGGGTTATCTGATCAAGGCCAGACACCTCCAGTGTTTTCTGCACCAGCACCTCAGGTTCCGAAGGTACAACATGAGGCTATTGTGGCTCCCCGCATGGATGCCTCATTGGAAATAGGCACGTTTCCTCGTCTGACTACAGGGCCTATAATGAAAAATGATCAGCATGAACTTTTCAGTAAGTTCTTGAAATTAAAACCTCCAGTCTTCAAGGTTGCTGAATCTGAGGATGCCTATGATTTTCTGGTTGACTGTCATGAGCTACTACACAAGATGGGTATAGTAGAACAGTTTGGTGTTGAGTTTGTGACTTATCAGTTTCAAGGGTACACCGAAATGTGGTGGCGGTCACATGTTGAGTGTCAACCAACAGAGGCACCACCTATAAGTTGCGCATCATTCTCTACCTTGTTTATGGAGAAGTATATCCCCTGGACTTTGAGTGATGGGAAAAGAGATGAATTCTTGAGCCTAGAGCAAGGTAGGATGTCGGTTACTTCATATGAGGCTAAGTTTCGTGCACTTTCCAGATATGCCACTCAGCTTTGTTTCAGTCCACAAGAGCGGATTCGCCATTTTGTGAAGGGGTTGAGGTCAGAGTTGCGGATTTCAGCCCTACAGGTAGCGGCTACAGTGAAATCCTTTCAGGAAGTGGTAGACTTCGTGATAGAGGTGGAGGGAGTGAAGACAGATGACTTCACCATGGCATCGACATCAAAAAGGTTTTGAAAGGGAGGTGAGTTTAATGGTTCTTACTCTAGAGGACAGGGTTCAAGAGGTTACTTAGTCCGACCAATTCAGTCTTCACTACAGACTGTAGTTGGGGGTCCACCTCAGACCGGTCAACACTTCTCTGAGAGACCTATGCTTGAATCAAGAGAGTGTTATGGATGTGGGGAGACTGGACACATTAAGAGGTATTGTGCAAAGCAGAGTTACAGACCTCCAATAGTTAGAGGTAGGGGTGGTCATGGAAGAGGCCGCTATTCTGGAAAACATGGTGGCCGAGGTAATGGTGGTCACCAAAATGGCCAGGGTAACAGGAAAACTGGGACTACTGCGGCTCATCATAGTAGGGGCAACGGGCAGATAGGTGATAGGGCCCATTGCTATGCTTTCCCTGGGCGGTCTGAAGCGAAGACATCGGATGCTGTTGTCACAGGTAATCTTTTGATTTGTGATTGCATGGCTTCTATATTATTTGATCCTTGCTCCACATTTTCATATGTATCTTCCTCATTTGCTAATGGTCTTAATTTACATTGTGAATTGCTTGACATACCTATTCATGTTTCTACTCCGGTGGGTGATTCTGTGATTGCCGAAAAAGTATATAGGTCTTGTTTGGTGACTTTTGTGGGGAGCAATACTTATGTAGACTTGGTTATCTTAGAAATGGTTGATTTTGATGTAATTCTGGTTATGACTTGGATTTCTTCGAATTTTGCGATTTTGGACTGTAATGCTAAAACAGTGACGTTAGCCAAGCCTGGGAAAAATCCGTTAGTGTGGGAGGGCAACTACACTTCCAATCCTGTTCGTATAGTCTCCTTTCTTCGTGCTAAGAAAATGGTTAGTAAGGGTTGTCTAGCTTTCTTGGCACATCTCAGGGATGACACTACCCAAGTACCTCCAATTGAGTCGGTTTCGATAGTCCGCGAATTTTTAGATGTATTTCCTGCAGACCTTCCTGGTATGCCACCGGATAGAGATATTGACTTCTGCATTGATCTTGAACCGGGTACTCGCCCAATTTCTATACCCCCTTATAGAATGGCTCCCGCGGAGTTAAGAGAGTTAAAGGCATAACTGCAAGAGTTGCTAAGCAAAGGCTTTATTAGACCAAGTGCATCTTCTTGGGGTGCTCCTGTTCTGTTTGTGAAGACGAAAGATGGGAGTTTTCGGATGTGCATAGACTACAGACAGTTGAACAAGGTAACTATTAAGAACAAATATCCCATTCCCCGCACTGATGACTTGTTCGATCAGTTACAAGGTGCTTGTGTCTTTTCTAAGATTGACTTGAGATCCGGTTATCATCAATTCAAAATACGGGCAACAGATGTGCCAAAGACTGCTTTTCGGACCAGGTAAGGGCATTACGAATTTGTAGTGATGTCTTTTGGTCTTACGAATGCCCCTGCTGCTTTCATGAGCTTGATGAACGGGATTTTTAAGCCATATTTGGATCTCTTTGTGATCGTATTTATTGATGATATACTGATATACTCAAAGAGCAAGAAAGAACATGAGGAGCATTTGAGAATGGTATTGGAAATGTTGAGAGAGAAAAAGCTTTATGCCAAATTCTCCAAGGGTGAGTTTTGGCTAGATTCAATGTCATTCTTGGGGCACGTGGTGTCTAAGGATTGAGTGATGGTGGATCCTTCTAAGATTGAGACAGTGAAGAATTGGGTAAAACCTACTAATGTGTCAGAAATAAGGAGCTTTGTTGGTTTAGCTAGCTATTACCGTCAATTTTTCAAGGGATTCTCTTCCATTGCTTCCAAATTGACGAACTTGACTAAGCAGAATGTTCCATTTGTATGGTCGGACGAGTGTGAAGAAAGCTTTCACAAGCTCAAGACTTTGTTGACTACTGCACCAATTCTCACCTTGCCCGTGGAAGGTAAGAACTTCATTGTTTATTGTGATGCATCCTATTCTGGGTTGGGTGCGGTTCTAATGCAAGAGAAGAATGTAATTGCTTATGCTTCAAGGCAATTAAAGGTGCATGAACGTAATTATCCGACCCATGATTTGGAATTGGCTGCGGTAGTGTTTTCATTAAAGCAATGGAGACATTATTTAAATGGGGTTAAGTGTGAGGTCTATAAAGATCATCGTAGCCTACAGTATGTCTTTGCTCAAAAAGATTTGAATTTGAGAAAGAGGAGATGGATGGAACTACTGAAGGACTATGATATCACTATCTTGTATCATCCGGGAAAGGCTAATGTTGTGGCAGACGCCTTAAGTAGAAAGGCAGGGAGCATGGGTAGTCTAGCTCACTTACAAGTTTCTAGACGTCCATTGTCTAGAAAGGTTCAGACTCTGGCTACCGACTTGATGAGGTTAAAAGTAAATGAGAAGGGAGGATTGTTGGCTTGTGTGGAGGCAAGATCTTCTTTTCTTGACAAGATTAAGGGGAAACAGTTTGATAATGAGAAACTAAGAAGAATCCAAGATAAGTTATTGCGAGGAGAGGCTAAGGAAGCACAAATCGATGAGGAAGGTGTTTTGAGAATAAAGGGAAGGGTATGTGTGCCCCGAGTTGATGATTTGATCAACACTATTCTGACAGAGGCTCATAGTTCAAGGTATTCTATACATCCTGGTGCAACCAAGATGTACCGTGACCTAAAGCAACACTTTTGGTGGAGTAGAATGAAGCGTGATATTGTTGATTTTATTGCCAAATGTCCAAACTGTCAACAAATAAAGTATGAACACCAGAGGCCCGGAGGAACACTTCAGAGAATGCCCATTCCTGAATGGAAGTGGGAAAGGATTGCGATGGACTTCGTGGTTGCTCTTCCCATGACAATGGGTAAGTATGACTTCATTTGGGTAATTGTTGATAGATTAAATAAATCTACTCATTTCATTCCGGTCAAGGTAACTTACAATGCAGAGAAGTTAGCCAAACTTTACATCTCGAAGGTGGTGCGATTGCATGGGGTTCCACTCTCCATTATATCAGATAGAGGTACGCAGTTTACTTCTAAGTTTTGGAAAACATTGCATGCGGAATTGGGTACTAGGTTTGACCTTAGTTTTGGATCTTGGATTCTTCTTAGTTTCTCATCATTAAACTGCTTTCCCTTAATCTTGTCAAGAAAAGAAGATCTTGCCTCTTCACAAGCCAACAATCCTCCCTTCTCATTTACTTCTAACCTCATAAGGTCGTTAGCCAGAATCTGAACTTCTCTAGCCAATGGGCATCTAGAAGCTTGTAAGTGAGCTAGACTTCCCATGCTTCCCGCCTTTCTACTTAAACATCCGCTACAACATTCGCCTTCCCCGGATGATACAAAATAGTGATGTCGTAGTCCTTCAGTAGTTCCATCCATCTCCTTTGTATCAAGTTCAAATCTTTCTAAGTAAAGACATACTATAGGCTACGATGATCCGTATAGACCTCACACTTAACCCCATATAAATAGTGTCTCCATTGCTTTAATGCAAACACTACCGCGGCCAATTCCAAATCATGAGTTGGATAGTTACGTTCATGCACTTTTAATTGTCTTGAAGCATAAGCAATCATATTCTTCTCTTGCATTAGCACTGCACCCAAACAAGAATAGGATGCATCACAATAAACAATGAAGTTCTTACCCTCTACGGGCAAGGTGAGAATGGGTGCGGTAGTCAACAAAGTCTTGAGCTTCTGAAAGCTTTCCTCACACTCATCCAACCATACAAATGGAACATTTTGCTTAGTCAAGTTCGTCAGTTGGGAAGCAATAGAAGAGAATCCCTTGACAAATCGGCGGTATTAGCTAGCTAACACAACAAAGCTCCTTATTTCTGACACATTAGTAGGTCTTACCCAATTCTTCACTCTCTCAATCTTAGAAGGATCACCATCACTCAATCCTTAGAAACCACGTGCCCCATGAAGGACACTGCATCTAGCCAGAACTCACACTTAGAGAACTTGGCATAAAGCTTTTTCTCCCTCAACATTTCCAATACCATTCTCAAATGCTCCTCATGTTCCTCCTTACTTTTAGAGTATATCAGTATATCATCAATAAATACGATCACAAAGAGATCCAAATATGGGTTAAAAATCTCGTTCATCAAACTCATGAACGTAGCAGGGACATTCGTAAGACCAAAAGACATCACTACAAATTCGTAATGCCCATACCTGGTTCTAAAAGCCGTCTTTGGCACGTCCGTTGCCCGTATTTTCAATTGATGATAGCCGGATCTGAAGTCAATCTTAGAGAAGACAGAAGCACCTTCTAACTGATCGAACAAGTCATCAATGCGAGGAAGAGGATACTTGTTCTTTATGGTTACCTTGTTCAACTACCGGTAGTCTATGCACATCCGAAAGCTCCCATCCTTCTTCTTTACAAACAAAACCGGAGCACCCCAAGGAGATGCACTTGGTCTAATGAAGCCCTTGTTCAACAACTCTTGAAGTTTGACCTTTAACTCTCTTAACTCCGCGGGAGCCATTCTATAAGGGGGTATAGAAATGGGGCGAGTAACCGGTTCAAGGTCAATAAAGAAGTCAATATACCTATCTGGTGGCATACCAGGAAGATCTATAGGGAACACATCCAGAAACTCACGGACCACCGAAACCGACTCAATTGAAGGCACTTGGGTAGTGTCATCCTTGAGATGTGCCAAGAAAGCTAAACACCCTTTACTAACCATTTTCTTAGCACGAAGAAAGGAGATGATACGCAGCGGATGGGAATTGTAGTCACCCTCCCAAACTAACGGATCGATCCCAGGCTTGGCTAACATCACCGTTTTAGCATTACAATCCAAGATCGCAAAATTCGGAGAAAGCCAAGTCATACCCAGAATTACATCAAAGTCAACCATTTCTAAGATAACCAAATCTACATAAGTGTTGTTCCTCACAAAGTTCACCAAACAAGACCTATATACCTTTTCAACTACCACAGACTCACCCACCGGACTAGAAACACCAATAGGCATATCAAGTAATTCACAATGTAAATTCAGACCATTAGCAAATGAGGAAGATACATAAGAAAATGTGGATCCAGGATCAAACAATACAGAAGCCATGCAATCACAAACCGAAAGATTACCTGTGATGACAGCATCAGATGTCTCCGCCACCGATCTCCCAAGGAAATCATAATAATGGGCCTTTTCGTTTGTCTGCCCGTTGCCCCTACAATGTTGTGATGTATTTGCTCCAGGTTGCCCATCACCTCGGCCGTTCTGGTGTCCACCATTTCCTCGACCACCAGGTCCTCCAGAATAACGGCCTCTACCATGACCACCTCTACCTCTAACATTTGGAGGTCTGTAACTCTGTTTTGGACAATATCGCTTAATATGTCCTATCTCCCAACATCCATAGCACTCTCTGGGATCATGCATAGGTCTCTCAGAGAAGTGTTGACTGGTCTGAGGTGGACCCCCAACTACAGTCTGTAGTGAAGACTGAATTGGTCCGACTGAGTAACCTCCGGAACCCTGTCCTCTTGAGTAAGAACCACTAAAATCATCTTCCTTTAGAAACCTTATTGATGTCAATGCCATGGTGAAGTCATCTGACTTTACTCCTTCCACCTCTATCACGAAGTCTACCACTTCTTGAAAGGATTTTGTCGTAGCCGCTACCTGTAAGGCTGAAATCCGCAATTCTGACCTCAACCCCTTCACAAATCAGTGAATTCTCTCTTGTGGACTGAAGCAAAGCTGCGTGGCGTATCTGGATAGTGCACGAAACGTAGCCTCATAAGCATTAACCGACATCCTACCTTGCTCTAGGCTCAAGAACTCATCCCTTTTCCTATCCCTCAAAGTCCGGGGGATATACTTCTCCATAAACAAGCTAGAGAATGAGGCTCAAGTCATAGGTGTTGCTTCTGTCGGTTGACACTCAACATGTGATCGCCACCACATTTTGGCGTTCCCTTGAAACTGATAAGTCACAAACTCAACACCAAACCCTTCTACTATACCCATCTTGTGTAGTAGCTCATGACAATCAACCAGAAAATTGTAGTCATCCTCAGATTCAGCACCCTTGAAGACTGGAGGTTTCAATTTCAAGAACTTACTGAAAAGTTTATGCTGATCATTTGTCATTATAGGCCCAGTAGTCAGACGTGGAAACATGCCTATTTCCAATGAGGCCTCCTTGCGGGGAGCCATAGTAGCCGCATGTTGTACCTCCGGAACCTGAGGTGCTGGTGCAGAAAACACTGGAGGTGCCTAACCCTGATTAGATAACCCGCTAAGATAAGACAAAACCTGATTGATCATCTCTGGGGTAGGTTGGGGTGGCAATTCCTAATTTTGCACTTGTTCATTCTCCCCTTCCTCACCCTCTCTTACTACTTCCTCAGTCGGTGGAGGAGTCACTGCCCTAGTATCAGATGGGATAGGTGCTCGTCCTCTTCCTCTAGAGAACGTCCTCCCACGACCTCTACCACGGCCTCTTGCCGCTGCTTTTCCTCGAGCTACAGTCGCAGTGGCTGGCTCAGACGCACCCTGTCCCGCCGGTGTTGGTGTTGGTGTTGGTGTAGTTGTTGCTCTAGTTCTAACCATCTGCGAAAGAGAGTGAAGATGGTCAGATACCAATTTGTATCACCTAGATACCAATTGGATTCAAGTAGTACCAAGAATGAAAAAAAGAAAGAATGGAATTTTCCTAAAGTCTTATAGCCTCTCAAAGAAAAGTAAAGACGTCCCCCTACCGTTCCTTAAGACTCTACTAGACTTGTTCTTGTGTGATGAGACCAAAGAACCTAATGCTCTGATCCAAAGTTTGTCACGACCAACATCCGGACCGCGACTAGCACCCACACTTACCCTCCGATGTGAGCGAACCAACCAATCTAAACCTTAACATTTCAATATAATATACACATAAAGTAATGCGGAAGACTTAAACTCATTAATAAAAACCAATAATCAACTTCTATAACTCAAAACTTATCATTCCCCAAAATCTGGAAGTCATCACCACAAGAACATCTATGATCAAATGACTAAACTAAGAGTATTCTAAAAGCTAAAAAATACATAAGAAGCTAGTCTATGCCGGAAGTTCAAGGCATCAAGACTTGAAGAAGAAGATCCAGTCCAAGCTAGAACCATTAGCTCACCCTGAAGATCCGGTGTGACGAAGAGTGGCTAGAATTAGTGTTGAGTTGAAGACGATGGCACGTTTGCTGCACTCCACAAATAACAAAGAAGAAAAGAATAAAAGTAGGGGTCAGTACAAAACACGAGTACTGAGTAGATATCATCGGTCCACTCAAAATAGAAAACACTATATATTAAGCAATATCATAAAATCAACTAATATCCTTAGCATGCAACATTCACAGTTAGCATAACCTTTGGTTACAACACCAAGCACATCAATGAGGACTCACGCCTCGTCATCATACTCATTTGGGAATTCGGTTCATTAGATTGAATATATTAATATCTTTCAAGATTCATTATCTTTATTCCCATCGTGTCGGTACGTGATACTCCGCTCCTCAATATACTATCCTGGTGTCGGAACGTGACACTCCGATCCTCATATACTATCCTGGTACCAGAACGTGGCACCCGATCCATATTCTATCCTAGTGTCGGAATGTGACACCCGATCCATATTCTATCCTGGTACCGGAACGTGGCACCCGATCCATATACTATCCTGGTGTCGGAACGTGACACCCGATCCATATTCTATCCTGGTACCGGAACGTGGCACCCGATCCATATATATTCTGGTGTCGGAACGTGACACTCCGATCCTCATATACTATCCTTGTACCGGAACGTGGCACCCGATCCCCTAATCTCACTACTTTCATTAATCAAGCCTTCTTTTATACCAAGGCATCATCATTAACAAAGTAGATTAGGGTTTCTTTTCAAGATTTGGGATTCAATAGCTTCATCATGCTTATTTATTCATAATTACATAATCACATCATTCATGCAAGCATACAATTAAGCATATAGAAGGTTCACAATACTACTAACGCATATCATTCGCTATTAAGAGTTTACTACGAATAGCATGAAAACCATAACCTACCTCCACCGAAGATTAGAAATCAAGCAAGCAAATTCCTAAAGCTTTGTTCTTCTTCTCTCCCTCTTCGATCCTCTCTGTCTCTCTCTTTGTCTTGTTCTTTCTATTTTTCTTTATTCAAACCCTCTTTCTTTTACCCTAATTAGTACATAATTAGGAACGAAAGATGGCAATAATAACCCACTAATTAACTTAAGGTTACCTCTTTTAACCCCAAAGTAATTAGACTTATTAACATTAACCCACTAACTCTATACTTAAAGCAGGAATAGTCAAAAACGTCCCTTAAAACGTAATAAGAAATCCGACCCAGACTGGGATTGCGTAACCTGCGACGGTCCGTCCTGCAGGTCGTCGCAAGGTTCAGAGAATGGATTTTCACTGAATGCTCTGTGACGGTCCGTCATGCCATTCCGTCACAAAGTTCAGAGAGTCGATTTTCAGTACCGAATTTCAGATTTTCTAAGTCTTTTGAAACGAGACCCTGCGACGGTCCGTCGTGCCCATGATGGTCCGTCATGGGGTCCGTCGCTTCTGCCAGTTTTTCCAGAATTGAAGTCTGCTGCTCAAAACGACTAAACAGGTCGTTACATTATTATTATTATTATTATTATTATAATATTTATTATTATTATTATTATAATATTTATTATTATTATTATTATTATAATAATAAATATTATTTTCATAATAATTATAATAATAATAATTATTATTATTATTATTATTATTACTATTACTATAATTAATATTACTACTACTACTACTACTATTATTGTTGTTATTATTATTATTAATGTTATTATTACTATTATTATTACTTTTGTTACCATTATTGTAGTTGTTATTATTATTATTATTATTTTTATTATTACTATTATTATTATTATTTACAATATTATTATTATTATTATTGTTGTTGTTGTTATTATTATTATTATTATTACTACTACTATTATTATTTCTATTATTATTACTGTTGTTATTATTATTATTATTTTTACTATTATTAATACTGTTATTATTATTATTATTATTATTATTATTACTATTACTATTATAATTATAATTATTATTATTATAACTTTGATTATTTTAATTACTATAATTATAATAATAATAATAATAATAATAAAAATTATTATTATTATTATTATTATTATTATTACTATTATTATTATTACTATTATTATTAGTAATATTATTTCTATTATTATTATTGTTGTTATTATTGTTATTATTATTATTATTATTATTACTGTTATTACTACTACTATTATTATTATTATCGTTATTATTATTATTATTATCATAATTATTATTATTATTATTATTATTATTATTATTATTATTTTGTAACTAACAATTTATAAATTACCATGGAAAACATTACAATTCAAGTAACTAACACAACATGCTTTGTTCTCAAACAAAACTCCAAACTACCTTCTTTACTACTAACTATTGCTCAAAATTTCTATTGACTTACAACATTTGTTATACTAGAAGAAGCTCTAGCAATAGTTACATAGGCTATCTGTTTAGCTATATTTTCCTCCATTTTGCTCTTGTGCTCAAAGATTCTGTTGTTTCTCTCAATCCACAATCCATAGACACCTTCAGTCAGTACAATGTTGAATAGTTGTGTTGTTGTACGCTTTCCTTTCCCATGTTGAATGCACCATTGCAGACCCATGACATTGGAAAAATATTTTGTTGATCGATCCATCCTATCAGTCTCTCCCAAAGATCCTGGCATATTGACATTGTAAAAACAATTGCTCTATACTCTCTTCTGCACACTTGCATAACACACAGTTCTTGTCTACTACAACTCCCCATTGAACTAGTCTATCAACTGTTGCTAGCTTTTGGTTCAACATAATCCATATTGTGAAGTAAGCTTTAGGCCTTGCAGCATTGTTAAACATGAGACAATTCCATGCAGACCTTTGTTGCTCCCCTTTCATGTAATAGTATATTTGTCTGATCATCCCTTTTCCCTTATCTTGTACTTGATGAACTTGATCAATTATATGCTTTGCATTCATTATTTTCTTTATCATCCAGCTTGCATGGTTTCTCATCTGCCAGTTGTTCTTCCCCTTTATATATGTGCATATATCAATTTGATCCATAACTTGTCTTCTTTAATTGCTAAGTCCCAACACAATTTAGCCACTGCAGCTCTATTCCAAACTTTCATATTAATCAATCCCATACCACCTTCATATTTAGGACAACACACTTTCTACCATGCTATTAGACCTTTTTTTAGTAACACAAATAACCCCTGAATACAAATAACTTATACAAAGACCTTCAATCAATTTAATTATCTTTGTAGGAATAATGTAAAGGTGTGCCCAAAAAGACAGCACTCTAAACAATACAGTCTTTACTAGTTGTGTTCTTCCTACATAAGACAATTTTTTTGCTGTCCATGAGTTGATTCTTGCCATAATTTTTTCAATAAGAGGATACCACTGAAGTATAGACAACTTCTTTGATAAAAGAGGCACCCCCAAGTATTTAAAAGATAGACCTTCCATTTTATAGCCAAGTTGTTGCACAATTTGCTGCCTCACCTCCACCTGAACTCCACCACAATATATTGAAATTTTATTAAGGTTTGCCTGCAGTCCAAAAGCTTGAGAACTCTATGAAAAATCCTTGAAGAGCCTTGATGGAATTAAGATCACCTCAAAAAAAAAGTAACAAATCATCTGCCAAACATAAATATGTGATATCCAGCTTAGAGCATTTAGGATGATACTTAAATGTTTTCTCTTCTTTAAGTCCCTTGAGAACTCTACTAAGATATTCCATAGCTATAGCAAACAAAAAAGGTGACATTGGATCTCCTTGCCTGAGTCCTTTAACAGAATCCAATCTTTGAGTAGTGTGTCCATTAACTACAATAGTGTAATTTACTGTCTTGACACAATGCATTGCCTATTGAGTAAACATATCAGGAAAACCCAAGCCCACCATCACTTTCTCTAAGAATGGACATTCAACTGAATCATAAGCTTTCTGCAGATCAATCTTAAGCATACTTCTAGGAGAAATATTCTTCCTAGTATAAGCCTTAACCAATTCATGAGCCAATAGAAATATTATCTGAAATTTCCTCCCTGGAATGATCCAGCATGACTATCACAAATAACAGTATGAAAAACTGTCACGACCCAAATCCGGGCCGCGACTGGCACCCATACTTACCCTCCTATGTGAGCGAACCAACCAAATCTAAACCTTAACATTTCAATATAATATCAACAAAAGTAATGCTGAAGACTTAAACTCATTATTAAAATCAATAACTATTATTATCCCCAAAATCTGGAAGTCATCATCACAAGAACATCTACGATCAAATGACTAAACTAAGAGTATTCTAAAAGCTAAAAATACATAAGAAGCTAGTCCATGCCAGAGGTTCAAGGCATCAAGACTTGGAGAAGAAGATCCAGTCCAAGCTAGAAGCATTAGCTCACCCTGAATTTCCGATGTAGTAAGACTGGCTTGAATTACTGTTGAGTTGAAGACGATGGCACATTTGCTGCAATCCACAAATAAACGAGAAGAAAACATAAAAGTACGGGTCAGTACAAAACACGGGTACTGAGTAGATATCATCGGCCAACTCAAAATAGGGAACAGTATATATCAAATATTATGGTAAATCAACTATAAAACTCAACATGTAGCAACACCAAGTACTATAATCATCAATAAGTACCATCAAGTTCATCCATGAGGGCTCAAGCCTCAACACCATACTCATTTGGGAATTATGTTTATTAAGTTGAGTATATTATCATCTTTCAAGATTCATTATCTTTCTTCCTCTTGTGTCGGTACGTGACACTCCGATCCCCTACTGCTATGTGTCGGTACGTGACACTCTGATCCCCTAATTCTACGTGTCGGTTCGTGACACCCGATCCCCTATATGTGTCGTACGTGACACTCCGATCCCCTATATGTGTCGGTACGTGACACTCCGATCCCCTATATGTGTCGGTACGTGACACTCTGATCCCCTATATGTGTCGGTACGTGACACTCCGATCCCCTATATGTGTCGGTACGTGACACTCCGATCCACTAATACTATGTGTCGGAACGTGACACTCCGATCCACTAATACTATGTGTCGGAACGTGACACTCTGATCCACTAATACTATGTGTCGGAACGTGACACTCCGATCCACTAATATCATTCTGTAAATCATCAAGCCTTCTCTATACCAAGGCATCATCAATCCCATTACTTTAATTCATCAAGCCTTCTTCTATACCAAGACATCATCATTAATAATGTATATTAAAGTTTCTTTCAAGATTTGGGATTCAATACTTTCATCATGCTTATCTTATCACAATCACATAATCATATTCATGCAAACATACCATTAAGCATATAGTAGGGTTTACAATACTACCAATACATATCATTCACTATTAAGAGTTTACTTATGAAAGCATGAAAACCATAACCTACCTCCACCGAAGAATTGAAATCAAGCAAGTTAATCCTCAAAGCTTGGTGTTTTCCTCTTCTTCTCGATCATTACTCTCTCTCCCTTCTTGTTCTTTCTATTTTCTTATTCAAACCCTCTTTCTTTTACCATAATTAGTATATAATTAAGAATAAAAGATGGCAATAATACCCCACTAATTAACTTAGGGTTACCTCTTTTACCCCCAAGAATTTGAGTTATTAATATAAACCCATGAACTTTATAATTAAGGCAAGAATAGTAAAAAACGTCCCTTAAAACATAACCAGAAATCCGACTCCAACTGGGATTATGCAAACTGTGACGGGCCGTCGCACCTGCGACGGTCCGTCCTGATGTCCGTCGCATAGTTCAGAAGCTGGATTATGGGTGAATGGCCTGTGACGGTCCGTCACACCTGTGACCGTCCATCCTGCCACTCCGTTACGAAGTTCAGAGAGTCGATTTTCAATACCCAATTTCAAATTTTCTAAGTGTTTTGAAACGAGACTCTGCGACGGTCCGTCGTGCCCTTGACGCTCCGTCATGGGGTCCGTCGCTTCTGCCAGTTTTTCCAGAATTAAAATTTGTTGCTCAAAACGACTAAACAGGTCGTTACAATAGATACCAATTTACCCATCGTTCGTCCCCGAACGATCAAAAGAAGGAAAACAAGGGCGAAAAGGAGTACTTGAATCTGTAAACAGATGTGGGTATTTTTCTCGCATATCCGCCTCCTTCTCCCAAGTAGATTCTTCAACGGGTCGATTCTTCCATTGCACCTTGATGGATGCAATCTCTCTTGACCTCAACTTGCGAACTTCTCTATCTAAAATAGCAACAGGTTCCTCCTCATAAGACAAGTTCTCATCAAGCAAAACTGAATCCCAACGGATAATGTAGTTTCCATCCCCATGGTATCTTTTTAACATCGACACATGTAATACCGGATGTACTCCGGACAGCCCTGGAGGCAAGGCTAACTCATAAGCCACCTCTCCTACTCGCTTAAGTACTTCAAATGGTCCAATGTACCTTGGACTTAGTTTCCCCCTTTTTCCAAACCGCATCACCCCTTTCATTGGTGAAACTTTCAACAAGACTTGCTCACCCTCCATGAACTCTAAGTCTCTAACCTTTCGATCTGCATATTCTTTTTGTCTACTTTGCGCCGCTAGAATCTTTTCTTGAATAGACTTCACTTTCTCTATCGAATCCCTCAAAAAGTCAGTACCCCAAGGCCTAACCTCAAATGCATCAAACCAACTAATGGGAGACCTACATCTCCTACCATACAATGCTTCAAATGGAGCCATATCAATGCTTGAGTGATAGCTATTATTGTATGAAAATTCCGCTAAGGGTAAAAAGCTATCCCAATGACCACCAAACTCTATCACACATGCACGAAGCATATCCTCCAACACTTGAATCGTTCGCTAAGGCTGACCATCGGTGTGAGGATGGAACGCGGTACTAAGGTCCAACCTAGTACCCAATTCCGCATGCAATGTTTTCCAAAACTTAGAAGTAAACTGCGTACCTCTATCTGATACGATGGATAGTGGAACTCCATGCAATCGCACCACTTCCGAGATGTAAAGTTTGGCTAACTTCTCTGCATTGTAAGTCACCTTGACCGGAATGAAATGAGCAGATTTAGTTAACCTATCAACAATCACCCAAATGAAGTCATACTTACCCATTATCTTCGGAAGACCAACCACAAAATCCATTGCAATTCTTTCCCACTTCCATTCCGGAATGGGCATTCTCTAAAGTGTTCCTCCGGGCCTTTGGTTTTCATACTTTACTTGTTGACAGTTTGGACATTTGGCAATAAAATCCACAATGTCACGCTTCATTCTACCCCACCAAAAGTGTTGTTTTAGGTCACGATACATCTTGGTTGCACCCGGATGTATAGAATACCTTGAACTATGAGCCTCTACCAGAATAGTGTTGATCAAATCATCGACGCGGGGTACACTTACCCTTCACTTGATTCTCAAAACACCTTCCTCATCGATTTGTGCTTCCTTAGCCTCCCCTCGCAATACTTTATCTTGGATTCGCCTTAGTTTCTCATCATCAAACTGTTTTCCCTTAATTTTGTCAAGAAAAGAAGATCTTGAGTCCACACTAGTCAACAATCCTCCCTTCTCATTTACTTCTAATCTCATCAAGTCATTAGCTAGAGTCTGAACCTCTCTAGCCAATGGGCGTCTAGAAGCTTGCAAGTGAGCTAGACTTCCCATGCTTCCCACCTTTCTACTTAAAGCATCTGCTACAACATTCGCCTTCCCCAGATGATACAAAGTAGTGATGTCGTAGTCCTTCAGTAGTTCCATCTATCTCCTCTATCTCAAGTTCAAATCCTTCTAAGTAAAGACATACTGAAGGCTACGATGATCCGTGTAGACCTCACATTTAACCCCATATAAATAGTGTCTCTATTGTTTTAATGCAAACACTACCGCAGCCAATTCCAAATAATGAGTTGGATAGTTACGTTCATGCACCTTTAATTGCCTTGAAGCATAAGCAATCACACTCTTCTCTTGCATTAGTACTGCACCCAAACCAGAATAGGATGCATCACCATAAACAATGAAGTTCTTACCCTCTACTGGCAAGGTAAGGATAGGTGCGGTAGTCAACAAAGTCTTGAGCTTCTGAAAGCTTTCCTCACATTCGTCTGACCATACAAATGGAACATTCTGCTTAGTCAAGTTCGTCAATTGGGAAGCAATAGAAGAGAATCCCTTGACAAATCGACGGTAGTAGCTGGCTAACCCAACAAAGCTCCTTATTTCTGACACATTAGTAGGTCTTACCCAATTCTTCACTGTCTCAATCTTAGAAGGATCCACCATAACTCCATCCTTAGAAACCACGTGCCCCAAGAAGGACACTGCATCTAGCCAAAACTCACACTTAGAGAACTTGGCATAAAGCTTTTTCTCCCTCAACATTTCCAATACCATTCTCAAATGCTCTTCATGTTCCTTCTTGCTCTTTGAGTATACCAATATATCATCAATAAATACGATCACGAAGAGGTCCAAATATGGCTTAAAAATCCCGTTCATCATGCTCATGAACGCAGCAGGGGCATTCGTAAGACCAAAGGACATCACTACAAATTCGTAATGCCCATACCTCGTTCGAATAGTAGTCTTTGGCACATCCGTTACCCGTATTTTCAATTGATGATAACCGGATCTCAAGTCAATCTTAGAGAAGACACAAGCACCTTGTAACTGATCGAACAAGTCATCAATGCGGGGAAGAGGATACTTGTTCTTTATGGTTACCTTTTTTAGTTGTATGTAGTCTATACACATTCGAAAACTCCCATCCTTCTTCTTTAAAAACAAAACCCGAGCACCCTACGGAGATGCACTTGGGCTAATAAAGCCTTTGTTTAACAACTCTTGAAGTTGGGCTTTTAACTCTCTTAACTCCGCGGGAGCCATTCTATAAGGGGGTATCGAAATGGGACAAGTACCCGGTTCAAATTCAATACAGAAATCAATATCCCTATCTGGTGGCATACCAGGAAGATCTGCAGGGAACACATCCAGAAACTCACGGACTACTGAAACCGACTCAATCGAAGGTACTTGGGTAGTGTAATCCTTGAGATGTGCCAAGAAAGCTAAACACCCTTTACTAACCATTTTCTTAGCACGAAGAAAGAAGATGATACGCACCAGATTGGAAGTGTAGTCACCCTCCCACACTAACGGGTTTGTCCCAGGCTTGGCTAACGTCACCATTTTAGAATTACAATCCAATATTGCAAATTGCGGAGAAAGCCAAGTCATTCCCAGAATCACATCAAAATCATCCATTTCTAAGATAACCAAATCTACATAAGTGTTGCTCCCCACAAAGTTTACCAAACAAGACCTATATACCTTTTCAACTACCACAGACTCACCCACCGGAGTAGAAACACGAGTAGGCATATCAAGAAATTCACAATGTAAATGTAGACCATTAGCAAATGAGGAAGATACATAAGAAAAGGTGGATCCAAGATCAAACAATACAGAAGCCATGCAATCACAAACCAGAAGATTACCTGTGATGACAGCATCAGATGCCTCTGCTTCAGACCGCACAGGGAAAGCGTAACAATGGGCCCCATCGTTCGTCTGTCCGTTGCCCCTACCATGTTATGATGTAGTGGCTCCAGCTTGCCTATCACCTTGGCCGTTTTGGAGACCACGATTTCCTCGACCACCACGCCCTCCAGAAAAACGGCCTCTACCATGACCACCTCTACCTCTAGCTATTGGGGGTCTGTAACTCTGTTTTGGACAATTTCTCCTAATATGTCCAGTCTCCCCACATCCGTAACACTCTCTGGAGTCAAGCATAGGTCTCTCGGAGAAGTGTTGACCGGTCTGAGGTGGTCTTCCAACTACAGTCTGTAGTGAATACTGAATTGGTCGGACTGAGTAACTTCCCGAACCGTGTCCTCCAGTGTAAGCACCATTAAACTCACCTCCCTTTCGAAACCTTTTTGATGTCGATGTCGTAATGAAGTCGTCTGGCTTCACTCCTTCCCCTTCTATCACAAAGTCTACCACCTCTTGGAAGGATTTTGCCGTTGCGGCTATCTGTAAGGCCGAAATCCGCAATGCTGACCTCAACCCCTTCACAAACCGGCGAATTCGCTCTTGTGGACTGAAACACAGTTGGGTGGCATACCGGGATAATGCACGAAACTTAGCCTCATATGCATTGACCGACATCTTACCTTGCTCTAGGCTCAAGAACTCATCCCTTTTCCTATCCCTCAAGGTTCGGGGGATATACTTCTCCATAAACAAGCTAGAGAATGAGGCCCAAGTCATAGGTGGTGTCTCTGTTGGTTGACACTCAATATGTGACCGCCACCACATTTTGGCGTTCCCTTGAAACTGATAAGTCACAAACTCCACACCAAACCATTCTACTATACCCATCTTGTGTAGTAGCTCGTGACAGTCAACCAGAAAATCATAAGCATCCTCTGATTCAGCACCCTTGAAGACCGGAGGTTTCAATTTCAAGAACTTACTGAAAAGTTCATGCTGATCATTTGTCATTATAGGCCCAGTAGTCAGACGTGGAAACGTGCCTATTTCCAATGAGGCATCCATACGAGGAGCCATAGTGGCTGCATGTTGTACCTCTGGAGCCTGAGATGCTGGTGCAGAAAACACTGGGGGTGTCTGGCCCTGATCAGATAACCCGCTAAGATAAGCCAGAACCTGATTGATCATCTCTGGGGTAGGTTGGGGTGGCATTTCCTCATTCTGCACTTGTTCATTTTCCCCATCCTACCCTTCTCTTATTACCTCCTCAATCGGTGGAGGAGTCACTGCCCTAGTATCAGATGGACTAGGTGTTCGTCCTCTTCCCCTAGAGGACGTCCTCCCACGACCTCTACCACGGCCTCTTGCCGTTGCTCTTGTTCTAAACATCTGCGAAAGTGAATAAAGATGGCCAGATACCAATTCGTATCGCCTAGATACAATTTAGACTCAAGTAGTAGCACGATAGAAAGAATGAAAGAGTGAAATTTTCCTAAAGTCTTATAGCCTCTCAAGGAAAAGTAAAGGCGTCCCCCTACCGTTCCTTAAGACTCTACTAGACCTGTTCTTGTGTGATGAGACCAACAAACCTAATGCTCTGATACCAAGTTTGTCACGACCCAAATCCGGGCCGCGACTGGCATCCACACTTACCCTCCTATGTGAGCGAACCAACCAAATCTAAACCTTAACATTTCAATATAATATCAACAAAAGTAATGCGGAAGACTTAAACTCATTAATAAAATCAATAACTATTATTATCCCCAAAATCTGGAAGTCATCATCACAAGAACATCTACGATCAAATGACTAAACTAAGAGTATTCTAAAAGCTAAAAATACATAAGATGCTAGTCCATGCCAGAGGTTCAAGGCATCAAGACTTGGAGAAGAAGATACAGTCCAAGCTAGAAGCATTAGCTCACCCTGAATTTCCGATGTAGTAAGACTGGCTTGAATTACTGTTGAGTTGAAGACGATGGCACATTTGCTGCACTCCACAAATAAACAAGAAGAAAACATAAAAGTAGGGGTCAGCACAAAACACGGGTACTGAGTAGATATCATCGGCCAACTCAAAATAGGGAACAATATATATCAAATATTATCGTAAATCAACTATAAAACTCAACATGTAGCAACAACAAGTACTATAATCATCAATAAGTACATTCAAGTTCATCCATGAGGGCTCAAGCCTCAACACCATACTCATTTGGGAATTAAGTTTATTAAGTTGAGTATATTATCATCTTTCAAGATTCATTATCTTTCTTCCTCTTGTGTCGGTACGTGACACTCCGATTCCCTACTGCTATGTGTCGGTACGTGACACTCCGATCCCCTAATTCTACGTGTCGGTTCGTGACACCCGATCCCCTATATGTGTCGGTACGTGACACTCCGATCCCCTATATGTGTCGGTACATGACACTCTGATCCCCTATATGTGTCGGTACGTGACACTCCGATCCCCTATATGTGTCGGTACGTGACACTCCGATCCCTTATATGTGTCGGTACGTGACACTCCGTTACACTAATACTATGTGTCGGAATGTGACACTCCGATCCACTAATACTATGTGTCGGAACGTGACACTCTGATCCACTAATATCATTCTGTAAATCATCAAGCCTTCTCTATACGAAGGCATCATCAATTCCATTACTTTAATTTATCAAGCCTTCTTCTATACCAAGGCATCATCATTAATAATGTATATTAAAGTTTCTTTCAAGATTTGGGATTCAATACTTTCATCATGCTTATCTCATCAAAATCACATAATCATATTCATGCAAACATACCATTAAGCATATAGTAGGGTTTACAATACTACAAATACATATCATTCACTATTAAGAGTTTACTTATGAAAGCATGAAAACCATAACCTACCTCCACCGAAAAATTGAAATCAAGCAAGTTAATCCTCAAAGGTTGGTGTTTTCCTCTTCTTCTCGATCGTTTCTCTCTCTCCCTTCTTGTTCTTTCTATTTTCTTGTTCAAAACCCTCTTTCTTTTACCCTAATTAGTATATAATTAAGAATAAAAGATGGCAATAATACCCCACTAATTAACTTAGGGTTACCTCTTTTAACCCCCAAGAATTTGAGTTATTAATATAAACCCACGAACATTATAATTAAGGCAAGAATAGTGAAAAACGTCCCTTAAAACTTAACCAGAAATCCGACTCCAACTGGGATTATGCAAACTGTAATGGGCCGTCGCGCCTGAGACAGTCCGTCCTGCTGTCCGTCGCATAGTTCAGAAGCTGGATTTTGGGTGAATGGTCTGTGACGGTCCGTCACACCTGTGATGATCCGTCCTGCCACTCCGTTACGAAGTTTAGAGAGTCGATTTTCAGTACCCAATTTCAGATTTTCTAAGTGTTTTGAAATGAGACCCTGCGACGGTCCGTCGTGCCCTTGACGGTCCGTCGTGGGGTCCGTCGCTTCTGCCAGTTTTTCCAGAATTGAAGTTTGTTGCTCAAAACGACTAAACAGGTCGTTACAAAAACATCATGCATTCTGTTTGTTCTCACCTTTGAAATGATTTTATATAGGAGAATACAACAAGCAATTGGAGTAACAAGTGTGCAGTTGAAAGGCTTAAACAACTTTTCTGTTGTGGAGAAACTTTAGAAAGCCTCAATGATATCATTTTTGATGATCTTCCAAGTATACTTAAAGAAAAAAGCATTATAGCCATATACACCTGGAGCCTTGTCATTCCCAATAGATTGTAATGTTGCAAAGATCTCCCCTTCTATCATTCTAGCACATAGTTGAATTGTTTGCTGTTTTGACAATACAAGCCCTCTTTTCATCACCTGAGCTTTTATAGCTTGAAGTTTACCTGCTGATGTTATTATAAAAATTTTATAAAACAAAACAAACTGATCTTGAATCTCTTGAGGTTCATACAACATCCTTCCATTTATACATAAAATATTTCTAATATACTTCTTTTGAGTTCTCTCCTTTATCACTAAACTAATGTATTTGTTATTTTCATCCCCTAGTTGTATCCATTTTTCCCTTGCTTTTTGCCTTAGAGCCCTTTTCTCTATCACTGACCACTTTTCCAGCTTTTCAGTAACTCTTTTTCTTTAGCAATTAACTTATCCTTTGCCTGACTGTATAGCTGTTCTTGAATCTCTGCATGTTCCATTCTAGCCTTCTCAATCTATTGGCCTATAAATTGAAATTCTCTTCTATTCATCTGCCTCAGTACTGGCTGGAGGGACTTCATCTTGTACCAAATCTTCTTCATTACATAATTGTCATAATTCTGTTTCCCGACTTTCTCCACCAATTCAAAAAAAGAAGCATGTTCAATCCAAACATTAAAGAACTTAAAACTTACTCTAACTTGCTGTTAAGTTTGTTGTAGTAACAATTGCATAGGGCTTTGAGCAGAGACACCTGGATTCCCATACTCCAAAATAAAATGACCCCATTTTTCCATCCACACATCATTCCCAAAGGCTCTGTCAATCCTATTTCAAATTCTAGCACTACCAGTCTAATTTTTATTTCAAGTATAGTGATTACCTTTCCATTGTATTTCATTGATGCCCATGTCTTTAACACATTCTGCAAAATCCCTGACTATGTTAGTAATGTAGACCTCCATCGAATGTGCAGTCTTGACTTCAAAAAAGCGCAAAAACTTAGTAACTCTATCAACAATCACCTAAATGGAGTGTTGTTGTTTGGGGTGAAAATTTTGTCCCATTCTGAACAGTTACGCCACCGTTAAATATGCTAATAAGACGAACTGCTAAGCGGGTCAGTCTTTGAACCTCTTTTGCTAGTTCCTTTCTTTCTTCCTCAATACGTGCTACATTGCGCATCGATAGTATTCTAAGAGTCTCTGCTACTACATTATCATTACCAGGATAGTAATGTAGACTATAACATAGTCGTTAAGGAACTCAAGCGATCTTCTCTAGGGAAATTCAATAATTTTCATGTAAACACATATTGAAGGCTTTTATGATCTATGAACATATCTTTGCGAACACCATACAAGTAATGCCTACAAATGTTATGTTCATAGACGATTATTGCAAGCTCGAGGTCATGAATTGAGCAGTTTTTCCCATGCAGCTAATTTTGTATGTATAAGTTATAACTTTACCTCGCTGCATCAACACACAACTGTCACATCCTGGATTACCCCCTAGACATAACCGGCGTCTTCGACCTCTTTAAGGACTAAGAGTAGACTCTTAGTCTCATGTAATTAAATTAATAGGTTTAAATTGCGGAAGAAATTAAAACTTTTCATTACATCTACTTGAAGGTTTACATAGATCTCTACACACACATAATATAGTCGTATCGAGTATACATAGACTCTTCGTATAGAAAGGTTACATAGCCTTCTACTTTATTGGACATTATTATATAGAAAATACCATAGACATAAAAGTCATCTCATCTCATATCATCTTTCGATGTATATAAAATTTGGGCATAGCGCTTGCATCAATCCAACAAGACCACATATAGGTCACGCAAATTATAGTACTCAATTGAAAGGAAATAATTGATACGGTCTTTAACAAGTCCGTAAGCTAGCTAGTGACATTGAGCTCAGAATGTGAGGACCTACCCTACTTGGATGAAATGAAGAATCCAAGCCTTCAACAATGTCACTTCCAAACTTTTCAACGATTGAAACATAAAATGTTGGGGAAAAGGGAAGAAAATAGGATTAGTACTCCACATATACTAAGTATGAGACCATATTGAACATATAATGTCAAAACATGCTAAAAAGGGACTTTTAGTAAAAACATGTTATTTTACAAGTTTAAAGGTCTCATGCTTAACTAAGAAAGTCATACCAACAAATTAAACATGCTTACTCAAACATGGAATATGAATCCCAACAAACTTGAACCCATGATTACTACAACCCTTCCATCAAGGAAATGACATCACCAATATGGTTAATAGTTAATTCCATCATATTATGCAATACATCTACTCATGAATCCTTATCATGTCAACAAGTGCAATGACCAAGCAAAGCCCCATAACCCTACTCAATCAAGTGACCTTAACAAGAAACCATAATCAATGATCAACTTCACCCAATATAACATTTAGATATACATTTCACCTTATCTTAACAATATTACCCAATGTATACTAATCGTTGAACTAATAAACATATAGTATCAACAATGTACAAGTTCTTCGTATACATATCATATAGCATTATAACATAAACATATATAAGAGCATCCTCCTAAGACTCCCCTCGGAGCTAACTAATGCAACGCTTAGGTAGAGTCTCATACCTCTACCTAGACTAAGCCAGACCCCTTAGGTTATCCTAGTTAGAGTTGAATTCCTTTAATTCATTTTACCTTCTTGGGAGCATCTTTCCCTAACCGACATAGACCACATGATATACTGTGGAATCAGGTGTCATAAGACCTTACATCAAAAGAAGGTGGAATCCTTGACAAACTAGTACCAAAACATGGATAATAGCAACTAAGTGGATCCACTAGCTAGTATTCTTATAGGGACAACATAGTTCAAGAATTAGGAGAAATAGTTGGGACCATTTTTAGGAACCATGCATTATAGTATGCAATCTAAAGAGAAATTTTGTCCTGTGTGGAAAAAGACAGTCCTCAAGCTAGTTCACTCGGTGCTAAGCTACATTCCCTTTTTGAAATCTATCTAAGCCTTTAATTATCAACCATAGTTTAGTTAGGTCATTGGGTCTACCCCATGTATAACCATCATCATCAATATCTCAATAAGAATTGTATGAGTGTAGGTTCTTTCATCACAATTCATATAGGTCAGGTTAACACATTTCATAGCATTTCATAATAAGGCACATTGGTATACATCATCACCCTTATAACCTTTACATCTTAACAACCTCACAACCATAATCAAGAAATTTCAAATCAACATCATGCCACCATATCAATCCTAATTAAAGGCATAATCCAAAATAATATTATAACTCAACCACAATTAATAACAATTTGAATTAAAGATAGAGATTCTAAGACTTACCAAGTATTCCTGATAGTTCATCATCAAGGTCTTACCATCAACCCAATTAGGGGATTAAAATCATCACACAATGATAACCAATAAGATAACAAGACCAATTACATCTCTAAAACACAACTCAACACTAGATCATAGCTTAAGACAGAATACATATGCTAATTTCACAATATACTTCATAACCTAAATCACATCTTAAGAACTAGCATTATAAACCTATAATTCATCTCAATTTATTCATATAAAAACACCATATGATAGTAATATAATAAAAAACCAAGCCATCACAATACTACATAGGTCAAGATCACATTTTACGGTTAGGGGTTAAACACCACATTCTTCAATTTTGAATCAAACTATGAAAATTAACCCTAATTAAGAAAAAATACATGTTATTCTATCCATTATATCCTAAAGAAACCATATACAACTTAGTTTACAACACAAATTTCGTAGTTTGATGAATCCTATTAGAAAACTCAACTTATGAATTCTATTTTGAAGGAACCCTTTGAGGAAAGAGTCTCAAAGGTAAATTAGATCCCATACCTTAACATCTGATGAAGAATTGATGGTGAATTCGTCCCTTTTCCAGCCCCCAACACTTATCTTTGCTAGCCTTCAATGGTGAGTTCAAGTAGAGAGAGAAAGAAGAGAGAAGGAAGAGAGTTTATTTGTGAGTTGTCTTAGATTAATGAAGGTTGGGGGTATTTATATTAAGACTGAATCAGATTAATTAGACTCTCTTAAGATCCTCATTAGATCACCTAACCCCCTAACTAAATAAATGAAACCAACCTAAGTTGTGCAGGAAACTCAACCCTCAAATATGTGACCCCGAATGACGGGTCGTCTGTGAGTCGACGAGCTGGCCTCCCTTCCGTCCTGCACTCTGTAGGTAAGTTCAGAGACTTGTGCAGGTGAGGATTCCTAGAATTTTCTAAGTGTGGGACGACAGTGGCATCGATGCCTCGTCGATCCACACACGAGCCGTCTCTTCTCCCATAGATGCACACTGCCAGGCAGTGTTACCTCAAACTTCAGCGATCCTCCTCGAGGGACCTTGGTTGGCCATTTGGGAGTCATACCCAGAAGTTTCGACCATGAAAAAACCAAAACACCTATTAGATACCTTTTTAAAATTTTTCATACATTTTTTACTTTAAAAGCTAGTCAAACAAGCTAAGGCACACTAGTATCTCTTTGAACCAACTTCCGGACGTCATGGACATTTTGGTTCTTAAACTTCCTAAATGACCTAAATTTATTAAATTGGACTTAAAACAGTACTTAGACCTCATTACACATATGTTAGGCTTTACAACACGTCTTGGATTTTCAAAGTGTTAAATTATCCCCCACTTAGGAACGTTCGTCCTCGAATGACACTAAAATTCTTTTGAAGGAAGGAATAGACTCAAGACTAGAAGCCCAGCCAATCAACAAAACAAAACCAACTTAAATCAAATTCTTTCAACAAGGAAAATTCTAAAAAACCAGTTACCACACATAAGGCTCAAAACACTTCATCAGAGGTATTTCCTTTTCACAACATACATGAGCTAAACATACATTACATGAGTCAATTTCATAAAAACTCACTATATCAAATCTGCACAACATAACTTCAAACAAACCAAAAGGCCAAATTCCAATTTCAAAGCACCTATTTCACTGTAACCTCACTGTAACGCAAATTTCAAAATGCAAATTTTTGCAAAACCTCACCAAAAATCATGAAACTTCAATTTTAGTAATATTTATATTATTGAAAAGAAAGGCTAATCGCAATTATCAAAAAGATGAGGGTAAAAGGACTTCATGTCGGCCTTGGCCTCCCATGTTGCACCCTCAACAAGGTGATTTTTCCATATTACCTTTACGGAAACCACCTCTATGTTCCTTAACTTCTTAACTTTCCTATCATGAATTTGAACCGAAACTTCCTTATAAGAGAGGTTATCCTTGAAACCACGACCCTCAATAGGAAGAATGGACTCGGGATCACCCATACATTTCTTCAACATAGAAACATGGAAAACCGGATGAACCAAAGCCAATTAACTAGGGAGTTCCAATTCATATGCCACTTTGCCAACCCTTTGCAAAATTTCTAGGAACCCACATAATGAGGACTCAATTTCCCCTTCTTGCAAAATCTTACCACCCCTTTCATTGGTGAAATTTTCAAACACACCTTATCACCCTTCTCAAACTCCAAATCCCTTCTTCTATGATCGACATAAGACTTTTATCGACTATAGGCCATTTGAAACCGGTTCCTTATGATATGAACCTTCTCCAAGGTCTTATAAATCAAATAGGGACCAAGAAGCGAGGGATCACCCACCTTAAACCACCTTATAGAAGACCTACACCTCCTACCATACAAGGCTTCATAGGAGCCATGGAGATGGATAAAGAAAACTATTATTATAAGCAAACTCTAGAAAAGGCAAATGTTTATCCCAATTCCGTTGAAAATCAATTATGCAAGCCCTAAGAATATCCTCAAGGGTTTGAATATTGTGTTCCACTTGACCATACGTTTGGGGATGAGAAATGGTACTCAACTTCATCTTAGTACCCAAACCTTTTTTGAACGACCTCCAAAACCTAGAAATGAATTGTGCACCCTGATTTGATATGATGGATAACGAAATACAATGGAGACACATGTTCTCATGTATGAAGATCCTAGCATAATCTTTCGCCGAATACATAGATTAAATGGGAATAAAGCAAGTGGACTTAGTCAACCTATCCACAACAACCCATACAGAATCATATGACCTTTGAGTCTGAGGTAAACCCACTACAAAGTCCATATGTATGTCTTCCCACTTCCAAGTAGGAATTTGGATCTCTTTATTAAACCACCTGACTTTTGATGTTCGGCCTTTACTTGTTTGCAATTTGGACACTTAGTGACAAACTCCTCTATGTCCCTCTTCAAACTTTCCCACCACTATATCTCCCTTAGGTCATGGTACATTTTTATCGAACATGGATGAATGGAGTAGCATAACCCATTGGCTTCTTCAAGGATCCGGTCCCTCAATTCATTAACATTGGGAACACACAATATCCTTTGGCACCTTAAAATACCATCTGCTCTAGTGAGAATGTCTCGTTAAGCTTGCCAAGGACTGCTTCTTTGAACCTTATCAATGATTTGTCAAGGTGTTGTTTGGACTTCACCTCAACTACTAATGATGACTCGAGTTGTGATGGACTATGGCACCCCTATCTGGAGAACCTTCCAACCTCACCCCCGACCTTGCCAACCTACGTACTTCCTTTGCTAGGTCTTTCTTGCCTTTACCGACTTGGGCTGCACTACCCATATTCATATGACTTAGGGCATCCTCCATCATATTAGCCTTGCAGGGGTGATAGAAGACACTCATATCTAGTCTTCAAACAACTCCAACCACCTCCTTTGCCGGAGGTTCAAATTTTTTTTGGTAAACACATATTGGAGACTCTTATGGTCGGTAAAAACATAAACATACACCCCATATAAGTAATGCCTCCATATTTTCAAAGGAAACACCATAGCCGCTAACTCAAGGTCATGAGTGGGATAGTTTCTCTCATGTACCTTAAGTTGTCTATAGGCAAAGGCTTTCACTTTCCGATGTTTCATAAGCACACACCCTAAACCCACATGGGATGCATCAAAATACACAACAAACCCCTTTGTACCCTTCTGTAAGGTCAAAATCCGAGCGGAAGTAAGCCTATTTTTCAACAATTCGAAGCTTTTCTTACATGCCTCCGACCACTCAAATTTCTCACACTTTTGGGTCAAAGTCTTTAAGCAAGATGCAATGGATGCAAAACCATCCATGAACATCCGATAATAACCTGCTAAACGCAAGAAATATTAATTTCAATTGGAGTCAATGGTCTAGGCAAATTTTTTACTGCCTCCGTTTTCCTTGGGTCTACCTCAACTCTTCACTAAAGATGATGTCCCCAAGTAAAAGTCACCGACCTAAAAAAAATCTCACTATATTTAGCAAACAATTGATGTTCCTTTAGGGTTTACAATACTATTCTCAAATGACCCATATGATCACTCTCATTCTTCGAATATACATAGATGTCGTCAATGAAGATGATTACAAATGCATTTAGTAATTTCGAAACACTCTATTTATTAGGTCCATTAACGGCGCCAAAGCATTGGTGAGAAAAAAAACATTACGATGAACTCATAATGCCCATAATGAGTTTGAAAGGCCGTCTTTGGTACATCCTCACATCTCACCCTAAGTTGGTGATATCCCGACCTCAAGTCTATTTTTGAAAAGTTACTAGCCCCTTAGAGTTGATCAAACAAGTCGTCAATTCGAGGGAGAGGGTACTTGTTATTAATGGTGATCTTGTTAAGTTGATGGTAGTCAATACACATTCTCGAGATCCATTTTTTTTCTTTACAAATAATACCGGAGCACCCCATGGTGAAATTCTAGGCCTTATAAATCCCTAGTATAGAAAATCCTTGAGTTGTGCCTTCAACTCCTTCAATTCGGCCGGATCCATCCGATAAGGAGGAATTGAAATGGGATTTATATTCGGTAGAGAATCAATGCGAAAGTCCATTTCCCATTCGGGAGGAAACCGGAAAGGTCATTTGGAAGGACCTCCGGAAACTCCTCACTGTGGGTACGGACTCAATGGGAGGAATTCTAGAGTCTAAATCTTGGACTCTTACTATGTGATAAAGACAACCCTTTGAGATCATTTTGCACACTTTTAGACAAGAAATAATACGACCTCTAGGAATAGAATTTCCTCCCTTCCACTAAAAAACGAGTTCAGTTAGGAAGTTAAACCTCACCACTCTTGTACTACAATCAATGGAGGCAAAACATGCATGCAACAAATCCATACGCAATATAATATCAAAATCAAACATATCAAGTTCTACTATATCGGCATGAGAAACTCTATTGGGCAACATTATAGGATAATTTTTGTATACACTTTTTGTAACAACCGACTCACCTACTAGAGTAGACACTATAAAATGTTCATGAAAGATGTCGGGCAAAACTTCAAACTTTTTATCTAGAAGAGGTGTAACAAATGATAAAGTAGCACCAGGATCAAGTAAGGCTTAAGAATCAATAGAGAAGAGTTTCAAAACACTGGTCACCACATCGGGAGAACTCTCTTGCTCACCCTAAGAGCGGAGAGCATGTTGATGGTTTTTCTTTGGAGCATCACTAGAACCACTTGCTTGAACTTAGCCAATACCCTTGTCTTGAACCCTTACATTTGGGCAATAACTAACCTTATGCCCAGTTTTTCCACAGTCGAAGAAATTATCCGTCCCCTTGAGGCAATTACCGTAGTGCTTCTTTCCACACTTTCCACAGGTTGGCTTTTTGGTTGGTGAATTAGTACCTCTTCCCTTCTTGAAATTTGGGTTAGACACCTTATCACCTCTAGCCTTTGGGATCTTAGTAGGAGCACTACTTGAAACCCACTTCTTAAACCTATGCTTGTCTTGTACCTCTAGCCTATTCTTTGAAGAACTCCCATTAAAAGCCCTTGCCCTTTTAGAATCCTTACTTTTCCTTCTAGATCTTGCTTTTTCCACATGTTTGGCATGCACCATAAGACGAGATATGTTCATATTGTCATGCAACAAAGCCGAATGACACTCCTCTTTCAAGTCATCCGACACCCCCATCATAAAGCGACTCATTTCATCTCTAGGATGGGAGACCAAAGAAGGAGCATATTTGGACAATTGGATGAACTTTAAAGAGTAGTCATGCATACTCATAGCTCGTTGGTGGAGATTGATGAGTTCTACCACCTTGGCCTCCCTCATCTCTCTAGGGAAGAAACGATAAAGAAATTCCTTCTTAAAGATCTCCCAAGTCACCAACCCACTCCGAAGAGGCCAATTATTCCTCCATTGCACATACCAAGTTTGGGACACATCTTTGAGTTGGTATGTAGCGAACTTCGCCTTCTCGCTTGTGGACAACCCCATAGACAAAAGTATATTATAGACCTCATCAATGAATTCTTGGGGGTATTCATACACCTTTGACTCATAGAAGAAAGGAGGGTTCATTCGAGTGAAGTCCCTTAGACAGAAGGCCATATTAGTGACTTGTTGATGAGGATGGGGCACAACTTCTCGGTTTGCCTGGTTCTTCATAGCTTGGTCTTGAGTCGTGGACGATTGTGCTTGAGTAATTATAGCTTGGGCCATTTGGATAAGAGTGGTCCTTATATTCTGATCCATCAAAGGAGGAGGATTGACCGATGCATGCTCTATGTTAGCATCTTCATCAAGTGGAGGAGCTTCATAACCATGGGAAGAACCTCTTGCATTGGCAATTTCCTCCTCATGTCTCCTTTCCGCATTTCTTCGAGTGTGCATTCTTCCTATAAGCACACAATAGGATTAGATGTAAAAGCATACCATAAGTATACTTTAATGGCATGATATGAGATTTCCAAGAAAGAGCGATAATTAGGCATCACATACATTCTTATTCATAAGTGTGGAGGGCTTCACAATTATGAATACAAACCTACATAGGTGTGGTAGAGAGAGAGACCTAACTCAACTATATTCAACCTCATGCTCTTATAGCAAGTTTTTCACATCTGGGTTTACCCCCTAGACTTAACCAGCATCGTCGTTCTCTTAAGGACTAATAAAGACTATCCTCTCAGTCTCATGTCATTACATTCATAGGTTGAAATTGTGGAAAAAATTATGACTTTTCATTGCATATACTTGGAGGTTTACACAGACCTCTACATACACATAATATAGTCGTATCGAGTATACAAAGACCCTTCGTATAGGAAGATTACATAGCCTTCTACTTTTATTGCACATTATTATATAGAAAATAGCATAGTCATCAAAGTCATCTAATCTCATACCATCTATTCGGAGTATATCAAAATTTTAACATAGACCTTACATTAATCCAGCGAGACCACATATAGGTCATACAAAAGTATAGTACTCAATTTAAATGAAAGAAATGAAAGATTCTTTAACAAGTCCTTAAGCTAGATAGTGTCATTGCCCTCGGAAGTTGTGGACTTACCCTACTTGGATGAAATGAAGAATCCAAGCCTTCAACAATGTCTCCTTCAAAACTCTTCAACAATCGGAACCTAATATATTGGGGAAAAGGGAAGAAAATGGGTTAGTACTCCACATGTACAAAGTATGATACCATATGCACATATAAAGTCAAAACATTCTAGAAAGGGCCTTTTAGTAAAAATATGCCATTTTAAAAGTTTAAAGGTCTCATGCTCAACTAATCAAGTCATACCAACCAACCAAACATGCTTACTACTCAAACAAGGAATATGCACCCCAACATACTTGAAGCCATGATTACTACAACCCCTCCATCAAGTAAATCACATCACCAATATGGTTAATACTTAATCCCATCATATTAAAAAAAACATCTACTCATGAATCATTATCAAGTCGGCAAGTGCATTGACCAAGAAAATTCTCATAACCCTACTCAAGTAAGCGACCTTAACAAGAAACCATAATCAATGCTCAACTTCACATAATATAACATTTAGATATACATTTCACCTTATCTTAAAAATATGACCCAATGCATACTCATAGGTGAACTAATTAACATATAGTATCAGCAATAAGCAACTTCATAGTATACATATCATATATCATTATAACATATACATATATAAGAATATCCTCCTAAGGTTCCCCTCAACGCTAATTAGTGGAATGCTTAGTAGAGTCCCATACCCCTACATAGACTAAGCTAGACCCCTTAGGTTATCCTATTTATAGATCAATTCCTTTAATTCATTTTACCTTTTCGGGAACGTCTTTCCCTAACCGACGTAGACCACATGTAGTGTGTAATGCGGTGTGATAAGACCCAACACCGAAAGAAGGTGGACTACTTGCCAAACTAGTACCAAAACATGAAACATAGCAACTACATGGATCCACTAGCTAGTATTCCTACGAGGGCAACATATATCAAGAACTAGAAGATATAGTTGGGACCCTCTTTATGGAATATGCATAATAGTATCCAATCTCAAGAGAAATTTAGTCTTTTGAGGTAAAGGACACTCCTCAATCTAGTTCACTTGGTGCTAAGCTACAATCCCTTTTTCAAATGTCTTTAAGTCTGTAATTATAAATCATAGCTTAGTTTAGGTCATAGGTCTACCCCTTGTATAATAATCATCATCAAAATCTCAATAAGAATTGTATGAGTGTAAGACCTTTCACTACAATTCATATAGGTGAGTTAACAAATTTCATAGCGTTTCATAATAAGGCACTTGATATACATCACCACCCTTATAACCTTTACATCTTAAAAACTTCACAACCATAATAAAGACATTTAAATTCAACATCATACCACCCTATCAATCCTAATACAAGGCATAGTCCAATATAATATCATAACTTAAGCACAATTAATCACAATTGGAGTCAAAGATAGAGATTCTTAGACTAACCAAATCTTCCTCATATTTAATCATCAAGGTCTTACCATTAACACATAAATCAACCCAATTAGGGGAGTAACATCATCACTCAATTATAACCAATAATATAACAAGACCAATGACATCTCTATAACCCAAGTCAACAATAGATCATAGCTTAAGACAAGATATATGGGCCAATTTCATAATATACTTCATAACCTAAATCACATCTCAAGAACTAGCATGATAAACCTATAATTCATATCAATTTATTCAAAAAACCATAGGATAGTAATCTAATAAAAAAACAAGCCAATTGAATGATCACAATACAACATAGGTCAAGATCACATTCTAATGGTAGCGGTTAAAGACCACATTTTCAACTTTGAATCAAACTATGACAATTAACCCTAATTAATATAAATACATGTTATTTTATCCATTATACCCTAAATAAACTATAAAAAACTTATTTCACAACATAAATTTCGTAGTTGGATTAAACCCGTAAGAAAACTCTAAAATCTAATTTGAAGAAACCCTTTGAAGAAAGAGTCTCAAAGGTAAATAAGATCCCATAATAAAGAGTTGATGGTGAATTCTTCCCTTTTACATCCCCCAAACACTTATCCTTGCAAGTCTTCAATTGTGATTTCAAGTAGAGAGAGAAAGAAAAGAGTTTATTTGTGAGTTGTTTTAGATCAATGAGGGTTAGGGGTATTTATATTGGAGCTTAATCATCATAACTAGACTCCCTGAAACCCGTAATTAAATAACCTACACCCCTAAATAATTAAATGAAACCAACTTATGTTTTGTAGGAAACTCAACCCTCACAGACAATACCCCGAACTACGGGTCTTCTGTGAGTCGATGAGCTGGCATCCCTTGTGTCCTGCACTCCGTAGGTAAGTTATACACTTGTGCAGGCGAGGGCTTCCTCAAATTGTCTACGTGTGGGACTATTGTGGGATTGAATCCCCGTCTATCCACACACGAGTCGTCCCTTGTCCCGTCGATGCACACTGTCAGGCAGTGTTACCTCAAACTGAAGGGGTCCTACTGGACGGCCCTTGGTTGGTCCTTGAGGAGCCGTACCCGGATGTTTCGACCATGAAAAAACTCAAACATTTATTATCTACATTTTTACAAATTTTCATACATTTCTAACTCCTTAAAGCTACTCAAATAGACTTAGGCACGCTAGTACCTCTTTGAACAAACTTCTAGACGTCACGGACGTTCTTGGATTTTGTGGTTCTTAAATTTCCTAAATGACCTAAATTTATCAAAACGGTTTTAAAACAGTTCTTAGACCTCATGACACCAATATTAGGCTTTACAACACATTGGATTTTCAAAGTATTACACAACCTAGGCCGACTCTGGAAGAATCACACTAAATCACATAACTATCTAAACCCTCTGGTAAAGTAAAAAAAAAGAGTTGTAGTCAACCTAATCTTTAGTTCTTTGAATCACCTCTCATAACCATCTGACCACTGAAAACTTGACCTTTTTCTGAATCAAATTAGTCTATAGATAGGCTATGGATAAAAATCCTTCCACAAACATTATGTAATAAACCTCTAGACCGAAAAACTTGTGATATCTTAGAAGAGGTTGGTTTGGACCATTTTTCACTTATTTTATTATATGAGAAATATTAGCATCCCTTCACTTAACACAATATGCCCAAGGAATGCAACAAATTTAAACCAAAACTCACATTTGCTAAAATTTACACATAAATGATGACCTTTGAGAGTTTGTAGAACTATCTTCAAATGATTCACATGTTCCTCCTAATTCCTAGGGTAAATGAGGATATCATCAATAAAGATGAGTACACACAAGTCCAAGTACTGCTTGAACACTTTGTTCATCAAATCCATGAAAGTTAAAGGAGAATTTGTTAGTCAAAATGACATACCTATGAATTTATAATGACCATATCGAGTTTTAAAGGTTGTCTTTGAAATGTCACTATCTCTGAGTTTAACTTTATGATAACCTGATATGATTATTTTTATGAAATGACGAGTGCCCTGAAATTGGTCAAATAAGTCATCAATCCTGGGTATGGGATACTTATTCTTTAGTGTGAGCTTGTTAGACTAGCTATAGTCAATACACATTCTAAGAGAACCATATTTCTTTTTGACGAACAACACTAGTGCCCCCTGATATACCGTGGTTTCACGGTATAATTAATACCTTTTCCTTAATTTATTGTGTCTGTAAGCCTTTTTGTGCTAATTTTTATATAAGTTTTTCTTTGTTTTGCAGGAAATCTGTCTAAAGCTGAATGCGGAGATTTTGAGCGAAAAATGCAGAAGAGACCACCTACGGAGCTTATGACGGTCCGTCGTGCTTGTGACGGTCCGTAGGTGGCAGCGTAGACAAGCTGCTGAAGGAAGATGGGGAAGTCTGACCAAGTGTGGGATTACGAATCTTGTGACGGTCCGTCATGGATATGACGGTCCGTCCTGCAAGTTCGTCGCGAAGATAAGAGAAGTTATCCCAGTACCCAGATTCGAAGAGTTGAAGTATTTGGTAACGAAGACCCTCGACAGACCGTCGTTCCTGTGATGGTCCGTCACACTTGCCGTCGAGGGGAATGAAGAAAGTAGCAGAAGAATTGCACCAAGTATGGGGCGACGGAGCCCACGACGGTCCGTCATGGCCACAACGTTCCGTCGCGTGGTCCGTCGACCCAGTCGCGTTTTGACATATTTCCAGTAATTAGAATCCTTGTTTAATTAGGTTTTTATTTTTTTATAAATAGTTCGAAAAACCTCGTTTTTGAGGTTAGACTCGGGGAGATTAAACATCATATTATTAGACATTGTTTTTCGGAGTGTTTGGTTGTTGGAGATTCTTACAAGTAACTCTTGTTGATTAATCAAGCAAATTTTCATACTTTATTCTTTCTCATTAAAGTAAGTACATGAATTCTTGTTTGATATATTTGAATATTGTGTTTATGGCTATGAGGAACTAAACTCTATAACTAGGGTTGTGGGAACCATAGGCAAATAATGAGATAAACCCTAGCTAAAATAACAATTCTAGAATACTGTCTTGCATGTATTAATAATTCTTTCGCTTTGAAGTCTTTTTAACAGATGATCAACGTTAGAACTTGCCTTAATGCTACTTGCCAGACCAAGGAGGTAGATAATAGGAAAAGAATTATTAACATAGATTTAGTGTATACTATCTAATAGGCTAGTATTGATTGGTATGAGGTAATAACTGAGTCAAATATCGAATATGATGCTTAATATGAGGTAAGGATAAGGGTTAGGAAAGCAACTCACGTAGCCGGACCAAGGTGCGGAGTGAGATTTTCTGGATGCCAGACCAAGGATTTAGAAATACATAGCTTATCACTTTGCATGCAAGATACTAGGAAAGAATTGTTATAGCTAGAATTATCAAGTTATGAACCTGTGGGGAACACGTAAACCCTAGTTACTTTGATTACTTGATTAAAACTCAACATTAAAAGCTTTTAAGTGTCTCTGTCAAGTTCGTTTGTTATTTTTATTTTATTAGGAAGTACAAAACCCCCCTTTTATGCTTTTACTTTTTAAGAAAGTCATCAACCGAACAATAGTAATAACAAGTTGGAGTTAAGTCTAGACTATTTTCCTCGTGGGAACGATCTCAACCTCACTAGTTGGGTTATTTACTTGACGCGACCGCTTTACTTCTCATTTGAGAAGTAAGTTTGAGCGTATCAAATTTTAGCGTCGGTGCCGGGGAATTTAGCTTTTAGATTAACTTGAACTTCTTACTATAGGTTAGTTGATATTTTCTTGATTTTACTTTGTTTTATTGTTTTTGATTCCTTTTCAGAATTATCCTCCTTGTATGCCAAATACACGAAGAGGAAGAGAACTATTGTTCCCCTACGATCATGAGCTAGAACATACACTGCGAAACATGAATCGTAACTTGGGAATCAATGATAAGGATCCAAACCAGAACATCCCAGCTCCGGCTGATGTTCATGGTCAGATGTTACCCGATGCTCTGGGTGAAAATCAACAGAGGGGGCAGAATCCCGCTCCACGGCCCCAAGCATACTACAGATGCTATGATAACATAGCAGATTCGGACGGGCCACTGGTTTTGCCTCCTCTACCTACAGGCCACACTTTTGTGGTAACTAGTAGTCTGATGCAAATGCTCACTGCCAAAGGTTTGTTTTCAGGGCTACCATCTGAGGGTCCACATGCCCATATAGCTAAGGTAAGGGCAGTGTATAAGAGATGTGTGGGGAGGCCTGATTTGGATCTAGATGTAATAGGTCTCAGAGTGTTTCCTCTCTCACTGACGGGAGAGGCTGCTATGTGGTTTACTGAGCTCCCATACAACTCTATTTTCACCTGTAACCAATTACGGGATGGCTTCTTAGTACGCTACTATCCGGTCTCCAAGAAATTAAACCACAAAGACAGGGTGAATAACTTTGTGGCACTACCAGGAGAGTCAGTTAGTAGTTCTTGGGATAGATTCACCTCATTCTTGAGAAGTGTCCCAAATCACCGTATTGATGATGAGTCACTAAAGGAATACTTCTATAGGGGACAGGATGATAACAATAAAGCGGTGTTGGACACCATAGCAGGTGGATCTTATGGAGAATGCCCTTATGCTGAGATTCCTGAGAAATTAGAGAAAATCTCCCGTAACAACAAAGCTTGAAGTACTAGGAAGTCTGATACAGGGAGAAACACCTTCGCAGTGCAGTCCACTCACAACCCAGCCCCAGATGATATTCGGGAAGAAATGGCTCAGATGAGAACTGAGCTTGGGTTGGTACTAAAACATGTCACGGGGGTGCAGAAAAGGTTAATGCAGTCAACTACTTGGCTAAACCACCACCTCCAATTGATGAGTGTTATTATGAGGAGGATTCCTATGTAGTAAATGAACAGATGGGGGGTTTCCGACCAAGTGCCCAAGGCTCTAATCAGGAAAATTGGCGCCAAAGTCAAGGGAACCAAGGTCGGAACTATGGTGGCTACAACTGTGAGGGTCATTATGTCCGAGATGGAAACTACAATCGCGACAACAACTTCAACAAGGGTAGCTATGGTAACAGAAACGACAGAAATGGACCTTATGTTCCTTCTCAAAATCGTGAAGTTACTCCTAGTGATGGTGGAGGTAGTATGTCGCGAGTTGAGGATATGTTGCATAAAATGATGAGGAGGTTCGATGCTAGTGATGAGGTAAAAAAAGAGTTGAGGAATGATCTAGCGGGTATTGGGCAAAAAGTTGATACCCATGCAATATCAATTAAGCAACTTGGGTTATAATTGGCCCAACTATCTGCAACTGTGACCACACGGCAACCGGGCACTCTTCCTAGCAACACTGTCCAAAATCCAAAAAATGATGGACATTGTATGGCAATTATTACTCGCGGTGGTAAGCAAACCATTGATCCACCTATGCCATCTGAAGATAAAGTGGTAGAAGTTGATGCTGAATTAGAGGATAACACTGCAAAAGATGCTGAAGTGCCTAAAAATGTAACTCCTATGCCTAGGCCACCACCCCCATTTCCTCAGAGATTAGTGAAAAAGACCGAAGATGGTAAATACCGGCGTTTTATAACGATGTTGAAGCAACTCTCTATCAATGTCCCTTTGGTAGAAGCTTTGGAACAAACGCCCGGTTACGCCAAATTTATGAAAGATCTGGTTACAAAGAAAAGATCGGTCACTTTTGAGGATGATGATAGGATGCAGCATTCTAGTGCTATTGCTACAAGATCTTTGGCCCAAAAGAAAGAAGATCCGGGCGCATTTACTATTCCTTGTACAATCGGGCTATTACATTTTGCAAAAGCATTATGTGATCTGGGGGCAAGCATAAATCTCATTCCCCTCTCGATTTACAAGAAGTTGGGTTTGGGGGATCCAAAACCCACTGCGATGCGGCTACTGATTGGCGATCAGACTGTGAAAAAGCCCATATGGATACTTCATGATGTGCTAGTAAAAGTTGAGTCATTCATCTTTCCAGCAGATTTTGTTATTCTTGATTGCGAAGTCGATTTCGAGGTTCCCATTATTCTTGGGAGGCCATTTCTTGCGACAGGTAGAGCCTTAGTTGACATGGAGAAGGGACAGATGACATTTCGGTTGAATAATGAAGAAGCAACCTTCAACATTTGTAGGACCATAAGGCAGAGTGGTGAGCTGCAATCGGTATCTGCCATATCCCACAAAGAAAAGATGAAGAAGGGGACTGAACAAAAATTGGCAAAACAAGAGTTTGTGGTTGGGGATTTGGTACTTGTAGACAGTTTTGGGGTGCCTTGTCTTCCAGGTAGGCTCAAGTCCAAATGGACTGGCCCTTACTTGATTACCCAAGTATTCCCTCATGGGGCAGTCGAGTTGGAAACTAAGGAGGGTGTGCGGTTAAAGGTGAATGGACAGCGCATAAAAATCTATCTAGGGCATGCTGAATCGGCGAATGAAGTGATCGAGGCATACCATCTTGATGAAGTCTGAGTAATCAAGTGGCCCCAATCGTGTCGCGACGTTAAATCTAACGGTGGTTGGGAGGCAACCCAATACTTGTCGTCTTTTTAATAATGGTAGCATTTTTCTGTAAATGGGTTTTAAATTTGCAGGCACATCACCAGGAAATTCTGTAGAAAACTACTCCGCAGTAGCCAATGACGGATACAACGACGTACCATCTCGACTGAAATGGACCGTCGTATGCACCGTCACACCAGGTACGTATTTCTGTCATTTTTGAAATTAGGGCACACACGACGGAAATCACAATGGGGCGTCGCATGTGAGACGGACCGTCGTTGGGGAACCGTCGTGCGATTAATGAAATTAACCCGACCCGACCCGGCTGGACCCTTTTAAACATTTGACCGTTTATACTCCCCACCCCTCCATATTCAACCCCATTACATCCAACTTCCTCTCATCTCCCCTCGCTTTTCCACTTCCACACTTCCCCCACTGATCATTACTCCCACAATCTCCCCAAACCTTATTAGGATCAGCTACTTGTCGGTGCTGCTGCTTTTGGGTATCTACCTTGCCACCTGAATCATTCCCCACTTGTGTTTTCTCTATCTCCAAGGTATGTGTCTCTAAATTTATACTCATTTCTTTTGAATTTTTGTTTATTAGTTAGTATTAGATTCGTTCCTAGTCGTATCTTGTTCCCTTGGTAAGATTATGTCTAGACATAGGCTCTAAATGTTTCAATTTGTCATGGTAATAACCCCAGACATAGGTGATTTCACGTTAATAGTTTCCTAGGTAGTTCGGATAGGCACATAGAGGTCCACAACACTACAAGACCATGTGTGTTCGTTGGGGTTGCTTAGGGTACCTACAGTTCTGTCTCTGATATTCAGAACGAGACACCGATGACGGTCCTTAGTATACACGACGAACCGTCGTAGGGTCTGTCGCATAAGACCTAGCACCCTCCCCAACGACGCCTGTGATGGACCGTTGTCTTCACGACGGTCCGTCCTGCACGATCGTCATGATGGTCAGAGACCCCTCTGAAAAGGGTCTCCAAAAATTTTCCAAGTGTCCAACGACGGACACTTACGACGGACCGTCACACCTACGATAGTCCGTTGTGCACGATCGTCATGATGGTCAGAGACCCCTATGATAAGGGTCTCGAAAAATTTTCCAAGTGTCCAACGACGGACACTTACGACGGATCGTCACACCTACGATGGTCCGTCCTGCACGACCGTCATGATAGTCAGAGAACCCTCTTCTGAGGGTCTCCCATCAATTTCTAAGTGTCCTATGACGGACCATTACGACGGACCGTCATACCCACGACGGTCTGTCCTGCTTAATCGTCATGATGGTCAACGACCACTCCTTCAGGGTTCCTTATATATACATATACCAAGTATAACACGACGGACCTCATGACAGTCCGTCATAATCACGACGAGCCGTCATAGGTCCCGTCGTGTGATACAGTTTCAATATTACTAACACATTTTTTTGCAAAGTTTCATGTTATATGATCTTACCTGTTTTGATTGCCACTACTCATACTAATGTTGCCCCTTTACAGTTACTATCGACTATGGCACCCAAGCAAGACCGCACTTATGCAGGCTGGCGATCTAAGTCTGTCGCCCCATCTGCGCACATGGTCAACGACTTTGACGATGAGAGGGACCCTGAATACATGCCGCCAGGCACCTCCCCCCCTTCCCGTGCTACACGTGCCTCCAGAGCCTCACCCAAGACGGTGGCGTCCGGCGTAGTCACTGCCTCCAAGTCTGATGAGGAGCGCACACTGACCGGCACACCCTCTGGGTCGGCCACAAATGAGGAAGGAGCATCTGGCTCCTTGGGAGCATCCTGGTCCGAGGAAGCTTCAGGATCTACTGTGGTTCCCGCACCCGCCACTGCTGCAGCGTCGGCCTCGTCTGATGAGGCTAACAGTTCATACTCCACATCCGGCGCACCAGCCCCGGTCCCCATCCCAGCCTCTGACCAGCCAAATTGGTGGTGCGTTGAAGGCCAGTTTCAGGTTTACTCCGACGCGAAGTTCTTGACCGATAAAGGAGTAATGACTCGAACACTCACCCTGGAGCGGCGGGTACTTACAGGGAGTCTCCCCTCGATACCGGAGATCCACAACATATTCACCAGGCATCGCCTAGAGTGGACAGCCCGTCCCTTGGGACGATACAGTGAGGAGATGGTCCGAGAGTTCTACGCGTCCTACGTAGCAACTCTCTGATCACAGATCGACAGGCGGGCTGCTCCCGCGAAACAGGCCCCATTGGAGCAGGTTCTAGTCCGGGGCGTGCAGGTTGACATTTCCCTGCCCGCCATCCACCGGTTTCTATACGGCGAGAGAGCAGATGCTACTCGGACCCCCATCACTGCCGAGTTTGACTACCGCTGGCAGGTAGTGAAGGATGGACAGTTCCTGCGAGAGCTAACACTGAAGGAGACCACTAAGCGGTGGATGGACCTACACTTATCACTCGACGGAGACGGTGCAGATTGGGTCACCGAGCCGAAGGGGGCCATCAAGAAGGCCAACTTCACGTTCGTCGCCAAGTTCTTGTGGCTGCTCGTGCGTCACTGCCTTTCCCCCATAGCTGCTGATAACATAGTGACCTAGGATCGAGCAGTGCTGATGGCGGCGATGATAGCCGGCTTCGAGGTGGACTATGCATGGCTTCTCCAGGCAGTCATGCACGAGAGGGCATTCAAGGTTACCACCACCTACCCCTTTCCGTGCATGATCTTTGCCCTTTGCAGGTCTGCAGGTGTGCCCATATGGCACATAGATCAGTTGAGGACCCCACCGGGTACCGTTGACGTCGGCCTCATCAGAGACGAGGCCAATGAGTTGGCCCCACGTTGAAGGCCCCGTCCAGAGCTGCCACCACTATCTGATGACCTTGCGGATACGGTGGCCCAGGCTCGCACAGCTGCACAGGCATCCACGGACACTACCCCGGTCGAGTCTATCCCGGGTAGCAGCACAGCCCCTCTACCGACACCGGCCCCGTTTGCCCGAGTCCAAAAACTGGAGGCACAAATGGCCACTCTTCTGCATCATATCCAGCCGTGGATGCAGAAGTCTATTGCTGAGTCTGAGGCACGTATGGAGAGGCAGATGCAGCGGAAGATTGCTGAGGTTAACCAGCGCCTCGATGCCTTTGAATTGAGAGTATTAGCTCGACCAGCCCCTTCGGTAGATGTGTCGACTCTCCAGGCTGCAGTCGCCTGTCTTCGTGCAGACATCGACACGATCCTAGCGACAAGAGTGTCAGAGTCTGTCGAGGATACTGTATTGGTGGCTCTGTTTTCTACTCCTGACATTCCACCATCTTCCCCGAGAGAGAGTGCCAAGAGGCGGAGGGGTTGATCAGAGGATGAGGCGCGAGAAAGAAAGAAGGAGCGCCGAGAGATGGAGGCCGCGAGAAGAGCCTCACTTGCTGAGGCGGAGGCACACCAGATAAGAGCATCACAGATAGCGGCTGGGGCGTCTAGCTCCCGCACTGTTGAGACATCAGGAGGCACTACTGAGGGTGCAGTTGTTGCTGAGGACATCACTAAGGGTGTCCAGATTGCAGAGGATGTGGGTTCTGGGAAACCAGACCCACAAGCTTCTTGATCGACGGCGCTATGCGCCACAGGTTTGCTTCACCTATCCCTCTAATCTTTAGATTTTTTTATGCATTGGAGATAATTGCATGCTTTTTTTGTTGGGGGTGGGGTAAATGGAAAGTGAGTGTTAGGGTGAAGTTTGAGTAGCCCAACTCACTATCCTCTTTTGGGGTTTTCTTACCTGTATTCTTTTTCCCCAAAACACTAATTACTTTTTATTTTGAACTGGCACGTTATATCCTTTGTACATAGTTTAACTCTGAAGCATGTTGGCTGAAATGATATCCCGATAAAACTGGTTGTATGAAAAGGCGTAGTAACTGATAATTGTGTGGATCTAAACATTAAATAGAGTTACACCATTGCACTACCCTAAACCTTCAAGTCGAACTAGGTGTCTGATAATCTGGTATAGTGATGAGATGTCAAGTGAGTTTGAGGAAAGTTGAATAGTCCACTACTGATAATGAGCTAGAACTTGCCTGGTTAGTTCTGCTAAAAGTAAGTTGTAACATACAATTAGGAAAGGATCATAGGCCCTTATTCAATATATCCCATTTCTAGCCTAAATAATAGAAACCAAATGAAAGTTATCCGTGGTTGATCCAAATAATTTGAGCTTAAAATTAGACCTTTCTTTTTCACCCCAACTGATCTTTTCCAGGAACAATATGTTGGCCCTGGTCCCTCCTTGGACATGTACACCTCAGCTTATGGCAAAAGCATAAGTTAAGGGTGGCTACTGTATAAACAACCTTCGTTATGGCCCTGACCTGATTTTGGGTATTGTGTACCTTGACTCATGGCAAAGCCATGAGTTGAGAGTGGTTGTTTTGAGTAATGCTCTGGAAAGTGGGGTTGAAAGAACAAAGAGAGAGAAAGAACAAAAGTAAAGTGACTCAAGAACTCGTTAAAAAAAAGAAATATTCAAGAATTACAAACAAGAAAAGAAAACAGTCACTTACACAAATGAAGAAAGAAGGGAAACAGCAAGGTGAAAAAATAGGAGAAACTGGGCGAGATAAAGTGATATAGAGCGGAAGGTTTAGCCGATATGTCAAGGAGGGCAAAAAAAGTCACTAAAGTATACCTAAATATACCCTACCTGACTCTGAGCCTACGTTACAAGCTAAAAAAGTCCTATTGTGATCCTAAGGGTTGTATAGTGAACTTAAGGCAGTGAAAATAAGGGCAAGCTTATGGCAATAGGTATGAATGAGTGTGACTTTGTTCTCAGAGCGAGTGTTGAAATGTAATCCTTATACTCAAACTGAAATCATTGTGTGAAAAATGAGGATTTTGTTCTAAACTGAGGACATTAGTTGCAATACCGGAATTATTAGCACCTCGGTGAGAAATTGAAGAGGATAGGTGTTAGTGCATGGTGAGTCTCTGTCATGTTCGAATCCCACAAAAGTCAAGCCTAATAGTGATAGCATGCATAGATTTGATGGGATTAGTCGGGATTGATAGCCAAATGATTGCAAAGGATAAAACATGAATACTATTGTACAAAGATTGTGTAGTGAGTCATAGAGCGTCGATTGAGGACAAACAACGAATTTAAGTTGAGGGTGATGATATACCATGGTTTCACGGTATAATTAATACCTTTTCCTTAAGTTTATTGTGTCCGAAAGCCTTTTTGTGCTAATTTTGATATAAGTTTTTCTTTGTTTTGCAGGAAATCTATCTAAAGCTGAATGCGGAGATTTTGAGCAAAAAATGCAGAAGAGACCACCTACGGAGCTTATGACGGTCCGTCGTGCTTCTGACGGTCCGTAGGTGGCAGCGTAGAGAAGCTGCTGAAGGAAGATGGGGAAGTCTGACCAAGTGTGGGATTACGAAGCTTATGACGGTCCGTCATGGATTGGACAGTCCGTCCTGCAGGTTCGTCGCGAAGATCAGAGAAGTGATCCAGTACCCCGATTCCAAGAGTTGAAGTATTTGGTAACGAAGACCGTCGACGGACCGTCGTGCCTGTGACGGTCCATCACACTTGCCGTCGAGGGGAATGAAGAAAGCAGCAGATGAATTGCACCAAGTATGGGGCGACGGAGCCCACGACGGTCCGTCATGACCACGACGTTCCGTCGCGTGGTCCGTCGACCCAGCCGCGTTTTGACAGATTTCCAGTAATTAGAATCCTTATTAATTAGGTTTTTATTTTTTTATAAATAGTTCGAAAAACCTCATTTTTGAGGTTAGACTCGGGGAGATTAAACATCATATTATTAGACTTTGTTTTTCGGAGTGTTTGGTTGTTGGAGATTCTTACAAGTAACTCTTGTTGATTAATCAAGCAAATTTTCAGACATTATTCTTTCTCATTAAAGTAAGTACATGAATTCTTGTTTAATATATTTGAATATTGTGTTTATGGCTATGAGGAACTAAACTCTATAACTAGGGTTGTGGGAACCATAGGAAAATAATGAGATAAACCCTAGCTAAAATAACAATTCTAGAATAGTGTCTTCCATGTATTAATAATTCTTTCGCTTAGAAGTCTTTTTAACGGATGATCAACGTTAGTACTCGCCGTAATGCTACTTGCCGGACCAAGGAGGTAGATAATAGGAAAAGAATTATTAACATAGATTTAGTGTATACTATCTAATATGCTAGTATTGATTGGTACGAGGTAATAACTGAGTCAAATATCGAATATGATGCTTAATATGAGGTAAGGATAAGGGTTAGGAAAGCAACACACGTAGCTGGACCAAGGTGCAGAGTGAGATTTTCTGGATGCCGGACCAAGGATTTAGAAATACATAGCTTATCACTTTGCATGCAAGATACTAGGAAAGAATTGTTATAGCTAGAATTATCAAGTTATGAACCTGTGGGGAACACGTAAACCCTAGTTACTTTGATTACTTGATTAAAACTCAACATTAAAAGCTTTTAAGTGTCTCTGTCAAGTTCATTTGTTATTTTTATTTTATTAGGAAGTACAAAAACCCCCTTTTATGCTTTTACTTTTTAAGAAAGTCATCAACCCAACAATAGTAATAACAAGTTGGAGTTAAGTCTAGACTATTTTCCTCGTGGGAACGATCTCAACCTCACTAGTTGGGTTATTTACTTGACGCGACCGCTTTACTTCTCATTTGAGAAGTAAGTTTGAGTGTATCACACCCCATGTAAAAATACAAAGTCAAATGAAACCCTTATCTAGAAGGTATTTCAACTATTCTTTCAATTCAATAAGCACAAGAAGAGTAATTCAATGAGGAGGAATAAAAAATAGTCAGGATATTTAGAAGGAGATCAATTTTAATTTCGATTTTCCTTTTGGGAGGAACTCCGAGAAGATCTTTTAGAAATTCACTAACACTAGAACTAACTGAGTGGTTGGGGTTTCAGAGATAAAGCCCTTAAACCGAACTAAATTACAGAGAAAACCCTAAGAGATAATTTTTCTAGCCTTAAGGTAGGAAATGAATCGACACATAGGTGCTAAGCTACTACCCTTCCATTCTATGATTCTTTTTGTTTGGAAACGAAAAAGAACAATCCTAGTGCTACAATCAATTAAGGCATAACCAAAATGTAACCAATTCACGCCTAGAATTACATCAAACAATACTATTTCTAACTCTACATATCTGCTAAGGTGAATTTCTTAGAGGCTGTGATGGGGAAATTTTGGTATGCCCTTTTAGCTATAACTGGGTCACCGACTAGAGTAGACACTGAGAAAGGTTTTGAGAGAGTTTCTGGACTAACATCAAACTTGACATATATATAAGGGGTTATAAACGAGAGAGAAGACCCTATATCTAAAAAATTATAAACATAGATGTCAAAGACTCATAATGTACTAGTTACTACATTAGGATAACCATCCTGATCCTAGCGCGCCTAGAGAGTATACAACCTGTTTTGGAACTGACCTCCACCTATACCAGATAAGTTATCCTGCTGAATTGGGCAACATGTTGGTGCTGTTGAAGTTATGGCTGAGCTCTACCATTGTTATCTCCTTTACCCTGTTTAGAAGGACAATTCCTCAACATGTGACCACAATAACCACATCCAAAGCATCTTTCATTTCCTGCAAGGCAGTCTCCCGAATGGTTATTACCACACATTAGGCAAGTTGGGTAGGTTTTGGTGCCTCACACACTACCTTGATTCATAGAACCTGATGCCCTAACTTTCTGCTCATTTCAGAATTTGGAGGATAAAATAGTAGCAGAAGAAGGTGCTGGAGTTAGATATTTTTGTTGAAACTGTGAGATATTTCCCCCATCAATTTCTATTGAAAATAGTCATAGTTGTCTATCATATCTTTCTTGTTTTCCTTAGCGTGTTCCTTAAGCTTATTTCTCTCGAACTGCTGTGTATGAGTCATAATCCTAGAGATGTTCATGTTTTCCAGCAATATTGCATTTCGGAACTCTATCTCTACTGAGTTTGACAGTTTATACAGAAACTTATTCATCTGAAACCTGCTATTAGCAACCATGTAAGGAACAAACCTAGAAAGTTTGGTAATCTTGAACACATATTGTCATGCTACCTTGCCTTAAATTCATAAATTCTTGAGCTTTTGCCTCCCTTATCTCTCTTGGGAAGAACCTGTACATATTGTTCTCACTAAAGAAATCCCAAGTGATAGGAGTTATATCTGACCCTTGTTCTCTTTCAACTAAGTATAACATATATGTCCCACATCCTTAAGTTTCTAAGATTCTAACTCAACTCGGTCATTCCAAGTTAAGTGCATCACTTCAAAGATCTTCTTGATATCATCTATGAAATTTCGGGGATCCTCCCCAATGAGCGATCCTAAGAAGTCAGGAAGATTCATCCTAACAAAATTTTGCACTCTAACTACAAATGATCCAACATTATCATTTGCTGGAACTGGAACCAATTGATTTTTCTTGTTTGCAACACTTTGAGCCAATATATGAATGGCGTTCCTAAGCTTAGATTTCGATACTTCTTGGTTTAGGACTTGCGTAGATGCGTTTGCATTCCTGGCCTTAGCTTTACGAGAAGGCATGATCTGAAAGCGCATAATGAAGTATTAGCATGAGAAACTTTATCATACCTTACTCATGAAAAGAGAGACAAAGAAATTGAATTTTTACTAAAATACTTCGTAGCCTCCCTCTCAAAAGATGTGGTGCACTTTATATGTATGAAAAAGGACTATACTTAGTGTGACTTTTTAGACATTATAGGAATATTAAACCTAAGTCTCTAATACAAAGTTTATCATGCCGCTAGCTACCCCTGAGATGCAAACACGACACCTAGGATCACAAATGACCCCAAGGTAAATAGGTTGGCATAATCATAAGCATACTAGAGGTAATAAATTGTTGCGGAATCTTAAAACATGATGTAAATTTTATAATATGGGAAATACCCATATACTATACAAAATGAATAAAATCTAAGATTTTTAATGCAATAGAGATATCAAATTCAAATACTACTCTGAAACTAGACTATATCTGAAATAAGCCTCTAAATTAACTAGAACTGTTGGGTTATGCCTCAGCTGAGGGTAACAAAACCAAAAACTAAAATATTAAAAAAACTTAATGATATTATGACTATTTTCCTATAAGAATGAGGATTCACTTTTGATGTTAAACAAGCAATAAATCAAGATTATAATATGAACATAATATAGATACTGAATACTGATGCTAATTAAATGCAACGTTAATATGATAACTGTTCAGACTAAATAATGACCGTACCAAAAATGTGGTAAATGCAATATATACTGACGAAACTGTGAGAGCTACAAATAACTAATAAAAATCATATGAACTAAATATGGAGTCCTATGTATACATCCTATGGAGATGACATAATATGCCCGACCAAATGTATTGAGGTACGTAGGTGTGATCACTAAACTGATGCCCATAGATGGGATGAAAAACCTATGTGGATCGTATTTTCAGACTATATGGGTGACTAGCCCTAGTCTAACTTGGTATTATGCTACTCCCAATTGATTAAATGATTAACATAATAAAACTGAATTTCTATAATATATTGTATATCTAAAAGATGACATGCAAACTGAGAATACAATATTATTGTACTATAAAGATACATTCAAAAACTGAGGCATGTGTATTTGAAATGACTAAAATATATGGCCTAGCAAGTGTAATTCAAGAACAAAAGAACCACATAACTAAGGATCTGAAAATTACGAAAGAAACCAAGTAAGAACATGATAATTTTTTTTGGAACATTTAAATAACTTATTCATTAAAATCTACGGAAATATACAAACCCTAGGTCTAGTTAATAGTAGAAAATCAAGAATCTAACTAAATTCTAGGGAACTAATGGGACAAAAGAACCTACTTGTGAAATACAACATACCGGGTGATGAATTTCATGCAGAAATATTTTGATTTTTGGGATGAAACTAATGAAAACTTTTCGCGTTCTTGAACTAGGGTTGCTCAACCTTTTTATCTTTATCACGCTCTAATTTCTATGTTTTTTAAAGAAAGATCTTTCTTAGGTAAGTTCTAGTTATGTTTCTAGACTAAAACTAACTAAAACCACATAATTTAGGATTAAAACAATGTAGTTTAGGGGTCCAACAAAAAAGAAAATGACGAAAAAACCCAGACATAAACTACAGGAAGGACCGACCACAACCACTTTCACCGACCGTGAAAGGGACCATGGGCCATGAAGTTGGTCATGTAATGTAGTCTAGTGCCTACTGGATCTAGGGTTCTTTTTCACGAGCCCTATTATGACCCGTGTGAGGGACCACAGACCGTGAAGGTCCTCGTGGTCCTCACTTGGGTTGAGGTCTGGAGGCTCAGGTCTGAGAACCTACTGGATAGCCTTCACAGACTAAAATATGACCCTTCATCAAGATCATGGACGTTAAAGACCCCGTGGTCTTGACTTAGGTTAGGGGATCTGAGTCTCAGTGAAGGGAGGGCTACTACCTATTCAACACAGGCGTCCCCATGATGCATCATTAATAAAATGGCTGTGAAGGGTCCTGTGGTTTGGTGATAGGGATTGGGTGATCTCAACTCACAAACACTTGCAGGTTAAGGGACTGCGGTCCATGTCAAGGTCCCTGAACCCTATCGTGGTTCATTTCTTCTATAATATTTCTTGGTCTAGTTTTTTAGGTGTCAGAGGTTGTAGATGTTGATCAATGTAAAGCTACATCAGTAGATCGACAATTGGTTGTTATCACTTTAGACCATAATCATTCACACTCAATGAATGTTGTTACAAGTAATATTGGTGTCCAAAAAACTTCCAAAAACAAAGGGGAAATGCTAAGAATCGAGATTGATGTGCCGCCAGATGGTTCAGGACAAATAATAATGGATTTGGGACACAAACAAATGGATACATCTGATGTTGACGATACTTAAAATTCTGAGAATCATGTTTTTCAAGTTGAAACCAAGAATGTAACTACAAACTGGCCACTGGTTGTACCCACAAATTCAGCTAGTGATCGAATCCTTTACCCGACTAGTAAAAATAATTATCATTGTAGTGAAAAGGGTGCAACTGTTTATTTTCATCAAAATTAATGAGAAGATGCAATATACTATTAATGCCTCAAGAGAAATATTGTGTTCGAATAACTTCAATGCTTTATCGAGGACTATGGGTAAGAAAGTGAAGTTAACAAAGAATGATAACAATTTGACGCATGAAAAGCAAGTCTCACACCCTATTTTGAATAGAAAATTAAGTCTAGAAGCTCCCATATTTTAGCCTAAATGTGTAATTTTAAAGAAGAATGAGTCAAGGGCCTTAGCGTAAAAATACAATTAATTTGTGCGAGGATTCTTTTAATGAAGATACGAAATAGAATATGCTTGGTTTGGGTGAGAATTTTTTTGATGAAGACGAGGAAGATACGTTGGACATATGTTTTGATAGAGTGTCTAGCTAAGGAATTATATCACTAAGGCAACAAATATGTTGAAACAACAAAATACAAAAGAAGACACATAGTTGAGACGGTAAAATGACTAAAGAGTCCAAGGCACCTACCAATGCGACAGGCAAAGCAGAACCATTGATAGAATCAATAGGTTCAAAAAGTCCCAAATAATCCATAAAGACAATATTAATTATAAAGTGTTGTTGGATAGGTTTGAAGAAGACAAGAGAAAGATACTTCAAGTTACTTTTTTGATGGGCAATCAATCTTTTAATTCATGCGTTTGTACTGAAAAGTTTGAGGCTAATAACTCAAATTTATTCTTCATTGACATATTTTTACATTATTTTAGCATCATCATTTGTAATATCATCATGGAGTGTATTATAAATTTTGTGGTGTTCAGAAAATACTTAGTTCTATCTAGATCTTACTTTTATTCATGCTTGTTAGATAGTAGATGTTAGGAACTTCATCATTATTAGTAAGGTAAGACTTATCCCCCTTGGTTGCACTTATCGCTACTGATACTTTTTTATGTTTAATAAAAGTACACTAGGCAATGTCTAGTGATAAATTTGCAGATAATAATTACCCGTAGTGGAGGAGCAGTCTTGTGGGATCTTCCAAATACACGTGTATCGCTCTCTTTAAAATGAAATATGAGTTTATCTCTCAAGATAAAGCTGGTGAATAGGTTGAATAGCATCGAAAAAAGTACCAGAAATAGCATAGAGATAGGAGAGGGGAATAAAGAGGAAAAGACTTAGCACACTTGAGGATGCATAAATGGGAACCGAAATGCAACAGACAAGTCCAATTTCTGAACACATGCCTTCAGAAAGTTCTCAAGATTCGCTTAAGAGGATTTCCAGTTATAAGAACAAAGAAAAGAAGAAGAAGACTTCTACTATATCAGAATCCATTCAGGCAATGAAATGTAGATTGTGGAATAAGAACAGTACTAAAGCAAAGTAGGGAGGGAAAGGAAATATACAAAAGTATTAAACATTGCAAAAGGCACTGCTAGGATTCAAGAAATGCATCACATCTTCGACACTGAAGGCTGTATACAACACCACAAGAATTCAAGAATACAACAAAAGCAATAGGGAGATGCAAACCAGTTCACAAAGAAGCACAAATCTAGTAAAAGATCTGTCTCACTCAGGATTGCATGTTACCTCTATCTGGGACTAATAATTTCGAACATTTAGGACCAATGAGAATAGGTAACATTCAATGCCTAGAACAAAATCACATAAATGATATGGATATGGAGAACATAGTCGAAGTATCACATGAAGAAATTAGGACTAGATCAAGGAACATTAAATATTTTAAGTTCTTGAATTTTCCGACAGAACAAGAAGGTTTTGTAATTGTTGTCAAGGAAGTTTGGGACAATGATATCATGGGAAACCCAATGTGGACATTACAAAATACACTCAAAATCTTTTCTAAAACACTTATCAAATGGTCCAAAGAATGCATTGGAGACACTATTGATGTTATCAAACATAAGGAGGGACATAACAAGTTAATGGAGAAGAAATAAATAAAATGAATAACCCTGATCACAATAGAATTCTTTTTCATAAATCTCAGGCTGATTACATTAAATGGCTGAAGCTTCAAGATTTCATTCTGAGGCAAAAAGCAAGAGTCAAGTGGGCAGACATAGGTGAAACTAACTCCAAATATTTCTATAGTTCCATCAAAGGAATAAAAAGACATGCTCAAATCCTTAGGATTATGGACTCTACTGGAAGACTCATAGACAATACTTATCAAATATGCCAATTAGCAATAACTTGTAACTCTGGTACAGATGATATTATCGTTAATGTTACAATGTAAAAGTAGACGAATACAACTAGAAGCGGCGGAGAATGTTAAGGCAATGACATCTGAAATGAAAAATGCAAGGAATGTTGTTCTCCTTAGTAGAATTTCCATCCCTTTGTTAGGTCTATTAATATCACTTTCAGTACCTCCTTGCAATGTTAAGGCAAGTAGCTCTCATTATCGGAATTGCCACAACTATATGCATTTGAGCTACATTCATAATGTTTTTTTACTATTATTTTGTCTCGCATAGCTCTGTCGTCATGAGTACCCTTCAATTCCGCCCATCGAGATACCACCACCATCATACTTTTATCATGGGTCGGACTGCAATTAACAACTTTTTGGTTATGATTGTGCAATCAACATGGAAGAGGTTAACCATATTTAGGCTATTATGTATCCAAATTTATTATTGTCCTTTGTTTTCTATTGAAGAAACATTATATAACCATTGTTTTAATTGTGAAGTCTCTGTTTATTCTTCTTTTTGGAATATATAAAAGTAAATATACAAGGCAAACTATAAGACTCAAGTGTGGAGAGAAGTGAGAGGTTGGTGCTGTAAAAAAAATAGTCTATGAGGAAAAATAGAGAGAATAAAAAATGTTATCATAAAACATTTAAATTAAAGTGAGTTAAAGTATTTATTTTGAGTATCGTACTCGTCACTATTTCTCATTATACCTGTCAAGAGCAATTCAATACCCTAAAATTGAATCTTGAAGGAAGGTCCTTCTTTATTTAAATCTATTTCCTACGTTCTTCACAGCCTTGTACAATGCTGATCCATTGTTTATTTTTCTGATTACCAAATTCACTCAAATTATGGACTTGTTAGGCCTTTGGATGGAACATTATAATCTATCATATAAAGCTTGTAAGGTAACATGAAAAATTGAATAATAACCTCCTTAATAGAGTAAATTTAATTAATAATGTGTACTTGAATCATGATAAATTTTTTTGGATGAAGAAAAATATTAATTTATACATACACTTGTGAATTAAATTGTTATAGTAGCATGTTAGTTAACTACTTCTTCAAAGTCACCAATCAATATTTTTGCTTTTGATTTTGCATTTTCTTTATTAAGCTACTTATTCTTTTTCTTTTTTATCTGTCATGGGTACATCAATCTTGCTAGGGTATATAGTATTAATCAAGAGTTTAGACATAGTATTCTTTCAATTTTTGAGATTAAGTATCTAAGTGAGAGATTGTTCGGGTATATACTATTAACAATGCATTTATATATAGTAAATTATAACTATTGTGATGGATAAAGTCTAATTGGGAGATTGTTGGCATATACACTATTAACTATATTTTAAGATATAATAATTATTATAGCATAATTATTTTCCCAGTTTTAATAGATCATATGTTCATTTATGTTGTCGATTAACTTATATAGTAGATCATTTAGTGTGTAAAGTGTTAGATTATGCATAGAGGATTAAATCATCGGTCTGTATAAGTATAAATTTTTTTGTTCACAATCTAGGATGAAAATTGATAGAAACTTTACTGCAACAAAGATGAAAAGAAAAGACTCGCAAGTTTGGAAATTTTCTCTTTTTATTTATTGCTTTTGAATACACAGTTACAAGAGTCCTTAAATAGAAAACTTAGTAAATAAAAACACGTTGACTCTCCTAATAATTCTTAATCTCAAAACTGACTTCACTTCTCCAATAGCCTAAAGACTAGGAAATAACTCAATGACTCATAAACAACAGAAAAAAATAACTACTAACCCACATCTGATCACGTTCCTAATATAAATTAGACATGTTGTCAGTACTATGGTAGCACAAGATTATATGTAATTTATCTTGATTATGGAAACGATCTAGTTACAACTTCTTGTGCAAGTGTATTTGTATGTATTAAACAGGACCTAATACACATAGTTGTTTTAAACTGACTAACCAAAACATATTATTTAAACTATTAAATGTACTTATATTTTTAATCAAAGTATAACTATTACGATCTATATGTAAGAATTATCGTTTTGGTTGGTAAGATTCTGAGATGGGTCAATGTACTAGCTGGTGATTTGGATGATAATGCTATATATTGGTGAAATAAGAACTTAGTTGATGGAATTTATGTCTCGTTACATAGATTGATTGATATGATTTATTGAGAAATTTATCAGTTTTCATCGTGTAAACCTTGCAAGTGGATTTATGAATTCCACACATGAAATAAGTTAGGATTGATCTAAACGAAATTAAACATTAAATTGAGTTAGTCAGTAATTTAATTTATTGATTAGTATCTGAAATCATTACATGGGGGATTACATAAGTGTTTAATGGAGAATTGTGAAATATAAAGAGAGAAGTGCAATTACTAATTTCTAGTGGAATGATTTGTAATATATTTTGGTAAGAATAATTCAAATGAATTAATTGAAATTATTTCCATAATAGGAAGCCTCAGTAATTAATTTTATTGTCCCTCGAGTGCTCATATTTAACTAGAACTCAGAAGCTTATTTCTAAACGGAAAAGGGGATACGGGCACGAGATTTCTTATAAAAGGAAAATAAATCTGTAATTATCTAGTGGCCCAAAAGTAACGTGTGTTTTTCATTCGCCTCTATGGACTAGATAGAAATCTCTATAATAGGGATATTTATAACCCTAGATAGATTGATTAATTTTTAATTTGATGATTCCCCACCAAAGTATTGATAGAGTTCAGATGTGAAGTTGGGATCATAAGTATTGTCTATTTTGTAGATTCGCTTGAAAGTCTATCTAATTTCAAAATTTACTTGAAGATTATTGCTGACACTTCAAGAGGTGTCTATAAAATTAAATTTAAACAAGTTTATGTGTTCTATCATGATGATATATTTTAGCATAAACGGTATTGTTTATCTATTATTCATGTTATTAGTAAAGATGCTTATATGCTTCTGCCGTGCATATATGTTTTCCAACAATTTTCATCAACAACCATGCTTTAACCTAAATAGATAACATTATATTAAGTTATATGCACCTTTATTTTTGATTTTTCGTAATTTTTTCATTTTTGTTCGTTTTAACGTATAATAAGAAAATGTATTTGATATAATTTTATCCTTTATTGGGGTGACAATCATTGTTTGCTTCAAGAGTTCGTCTTGGTCTATGTTTGATGACTAGAATTTATTTGCATTAGCCAATAAATACGGCAACCTTGAATAATTTAGTGTTGGTAACTTGGATTAATTCCATTAATTAATTAATGTGGCGACAATATATAATATTGAAGTTTTGTTTGAAAAAGAATTAAAAATTAAAAGTATTGATTGTGTTTTTGGACAACGGCGGCATTTTCTAGTTTTAGTAACTTTGCTAATTTATTTTTTCCATTCTTTTATCTTCAAACCCACATGTTTTGGCTTGTCCCTTATCTTGTTTGCATGACGAATATGGAGGAAAGTAATTTTTTAATACTCTTAATGTTTAAGAAGTCTTCTAGATCCTAACATAAGTTTCAAAAGGTTTATACACTATTTAAGGTCTATTTTAATTAATGTAAGTCATATAGGGGGTTTAAAAATCAAACGTCAAAGAACGTTCATGACGTCCGAAAACTAGTTCAATGAGGTGCTAGTGTGTCTTAGCCTATTTGACGATGTTTTCGGAGTCAAAAAATAATGAAAATTGGTGGATGGGTGTTTAACAGGTATTAAAGTTAGTTTATAGTTGAAAATTCTGAACACGAATCCCTAAATACTAATCAAGGGCCTATGAGGAGGACCCTTGCATCTTGGCAAGAAGCTGCCAAAAGGCAATGTGCACAAACGAGTGTCATCAACGATTCGTGGTCCAATCAATAAGGCATTGATTGGTCCATCAATGGACACTTAGAATTTTTTATAAAGGAATGTTTTTGACAAGTCTCTGATCCAAAAGACTGATCAAAAAGACGGTTGATCCTTTGTCCGTCGATTAACACACGGGGCGTGGACGGGGAGTCGTCTGTTAGGGTCTATTTTGGCTGCGCAATTTAAAGTCAGTTAACTTAATTAATTAGGTGGTTAGTTAATTATTTAGGGGTTAAGGGAGGTCTAATTAATTTAATCAATAACCTATATAAACACCCTAACCAAGTTAGACTAACCTAAGCTCACATAATTTCCAAACCCAAAACTCTCTTCCTTCTCTCTTCTTTCTCTCTAATGTTGAAGAACTCTATAGAAGGTCAAATTCAAGGGTTTCTATGGCTTAAATAACCAAATATTTCTCCATCAATCTTCATCACATAATAAGGTATTAGATTTCTATCACCTTTGAGACTTCTTTCGTTAAAGGTATCCATCAAATTGATTTAAAAATACGAAGTTTAAGTGGGTTTTCATCCAATACGAAATTGATGTTATGAATTGCTTTGTTTATGATTTATTTTTGATATTATGAATATATTAATATGTATTCTTACTCAATTATGTTATCTCTTGATGGATTGGTCTAGTTTGTAGAAGATGACATATTCCCCTAAACCCTAGGTTGTGATCTTTACATGAATTCTATAATGTTGGATCAATTGAATTGGTTATTGTTTGAATTACTAGTAGATGATGTTATTGTATAAATTATGAATAGATTGAGATGAATTATAGTTCTATCATTCTATTTATTGAGAAATTGATCTTATTTGATTAAGTAGATTATGAATTTGGTGTAAGTCTCTTACCTTAAGTTATGAACTAGTGATGGATTGTGATGTAGTGATTCAATTAGCCTTGTTATCATGTTTGTTATTGTTCTGTGATGATATTATACCCTTATTGTGTTAATTTAAACGTTGATGGTAAGACCTATATGGTGGAGTATGAACGAGACGTGGTAAGTCTTGTGATCTCTATTCTTTACTTCAATTATGGTTAATTGTGATTAAGTCATGGTGTTGCGTCAGAGTATATCTTGTATTAAATGTGCTAAACTCACTTATATGAATGGTAATGAATGGAGTATACATATGCAATTCTTATTGAGCTATGATGATGATGATGATTATACAAGGGATAGACCCTATGACCTACATTAAGCAATGATGAATAATAAAGACAATAAAGACATTTCAAAAGTGACTCTAGCTTAGCACCGAGTGAACTAGAGTAAGGAGTGTCCCTTACCAAATAGGTAAGGTAGGATAACTAATGTACTCTTGATATTGGAGACTATAATACATGTAGCATAAAGAAGGTCCCAACTATATCTCCTAGTTCTTCAACTATGTTGCCCCCATAAGAATACTAGCTAGTGGATCCACATAGCTGCTATGTTCACGTTTTGGTACTACCTTGGCAAGTAGTCTGCCCTTCGTTATAGGGTTCCATGACACCGGATTCCACATTAGCTCATGTGGTCTATGGCGGTTAAGGCAAGTTGTTCCCAAAAGGTATTTGCCTTGAAGATATGGAGACATTACTTGTATGGTATACATATTGATGTGTTTACTGACTATAAGGGTCTTAAATATGTCTTTACACAAAAGAGGTTGAATTTTCTAAAGAGAAGATGGTAAGAACTGTTTTAAGGTTACTACAAGAGTGTCCTCTACCCCACTTAAAAGGCTATCATAAGTGCAGATTGTTTGAGTCGTATGACTATGGGTAGTGTGTCTCATTCTTAAGAAGAGAAGAAAGAACTAGTTAAAGATGTTCAATGGTTGGGTTATTTGGGTTTACGTTTAGAATATTTGCCAAATGGGTCTCATGGTACAAAAAAACATCTAGTAACCATTAGTGATGGAGGTGAAATCTCAGAAACATATTTATTCTTTATTGATGTAGTTTAAGGAATTTATACTTGGTAATATCAATGAGTCATTCTCCCAAGGGGGATGGTGTTCTTAGGTACTAAAGGAGATTATGCGTGCTGGATGTTGAGGATTTATGAAATTGAATTCTAGAAGAATCTGATGGTTCCCCTTATTCTATACATCTGGGTGCCAACAAAATGTATTATGACCTTCGGGAGGTCTATTGGAGGGACAACATTAAAAGGTGCATATCGGATTTTGTGGAAAAGTATTTAAATTTCGAACAAGTTATATCCGAGCATATATACTCGGGTGGTTTAACCCAAATCATGGATGTTACTACTTAGAACTGGCACGGTTCAATATGGATTATTGTGGATAGCCTTACTATGTCTGGCCACATTATCCCCGTTAAGTCTACATATGCGACCGAAGAGTATGCAAGGAATTACCATAATGAGATTGTGAGTGTTTATGGTATTCCATTGTCCATCATTTTGGATAATGGTGGCCAATTCACTTCATATTTTTGAAAAGCTTTTCAAAAGTGTTTAGATACTCAAGTGAAACTTGGCACCACATTTTATCCTCATATAGATGGGCAAGAGGAACGTAAAATACATACCCTAGAAGATATAGCAAGAGCCTGTATTATTGATTTTATGGGATGTTTTGATGATCACTTACCATTAATTTAGTTCTCCTATAACTACACTTACAATTCGAGGATCTACATGGAACTATTCGAACAACTTTATCGTAGAAGATCTAGGTCTCCAGTTGGATGTTTGAGGTTTGTGACTCCACACTACTTGCTCCCGAGATTATCTATGTGACTATAGAGAATGTTCTGGCCATAAGAGATAGTTCGAAGACAACATATTGTTATACCTTTTAGATGACATCGGAGAAACATGAGACTAAAATGGTTTTTCATAAGGTTATAATCTCCTAAAATGGTTTCTAATTTTCTAATGAGTAAGTGTCTAAATATTTAAGTAAATTGGAGGTCAAACATCAAGGGACGACCAGGACGTTCGACGACAAAGTCACGTATATGTCTTATGTATTTTAATTTGATTATGTGTGTATCATTATTTTATTAGGTCATTATATGAGTAATAACAGTCATAATAGGAAGTGTTTCAAGTTTCATGAAGTTTAGAGGTCAAACGTCCAAAAACGTTCATGACGTTCGAAATGTTTGCCTTGAAACAACCTTGTGTGTCGTAGCATGTTTCATTCAGTTTTATGTGTTAATTTAAAATGAAATTAATGTGAGAGGTCCTAATCCTAAATATGAGCATATTCATGTTGTAAACATCCTTGAAAACATCTCCTAGTCCAATAAAGGGTCCATTAGGTAGGACCCTTCACAAGAGCATAAGGCTTTCTAGTACAGCCCCAAATGACGGAGGCAATCGACACCCAATAGGTTGGTCTACGCCCCATCAATGGTGGGAATGGATCAATACATTTACTAGGGATCTTAAACTCCCAAAGTCCAGTCTCATTCCCAATCAACACTCACCCTGGACGGTCAGTTTGTGAACCTACTCCCCGTCAATGGGTAGTAATAAGTAGAGTTTGTAACCTGAACATCTTACTGTTAAATGTAAGAGGTGAAAAGGTAATTTCACCCCATGTACAAATAAATGTTTGAGCGGTTTCCTAATGGAATTATAGTTATTTTAAATTGGTTTATAAGTCTTGACTGCCAAAATAATTCATTATTCTAAAGTCAAAACCATAACCTCTAAGAAGCTCTCTATAACTCCATTAAAGCTTGAAGATTGATTTGTCGGCCAATTTCCCTAATTTTTCGTGGATTGGAATCTGTATAGTTATGTTTTTTCAAGTATTAAAATTCTATCATAGAGGATCCAATCTTCAAAGTGATTTTCAAAGATTTTCTTAAAAGATAGATTTCTAACTTGTGATCTAGCCATGTGTTCTTGCATTAAATGTTTTGAATCATTGAATATTGATTGAATTGATGTTAATTTGACGATTTTCACTTAAAATATTCATTAACCCATGCAAAACCTAAACTCTTCAAATTGACTGTATTAGAAGTATTATGATCATGTCTAAGTGCTTATGAATTTTAGTGTAGATTTCCTTAGGCTATTAAATGATGTAAAAATTGTATTAGATTGATGTATAGGATGTCTTATATTGAAAAATCTATTTTGAATTGATTTTGATTCATTGAGTATTATGATTTTTGTATTGGATTGATGAACATGACAATGGTTAAGGGCCTTTTGGTATTGTATTGGATGATTTTGCGATGGATTGAAGTTGTAAGAATGGATTGGACGTTCGCTACTGTAATTCCCTTTATATTATGTATATAAGGTCTTTAATAATGTTGTGATTTTTATGGTTTACTACTGGTGGCGTTGCTATGTGTTTTACTTGTGAATTATGTGACCTCGTCGGTGTTATTTTATGTATTATATTTATCATGGACTTGTCGTCATTAATTGTTATATTATGATGAATTCTGTAGTGATTTATGACGAGTAAGATCATATCTATCTACTTGTGAGTAATATAAAAGTATGTGTTCTTCTATTGACATTAGTAGATCATGCTAAACTATGACTATGTTCAAATGTGTGTAGTCTTAAAGTGGACGTGTGATTTTTCCTAATAATTATATGAGTCTTGTGATGATTATGTTAATGATCCGATAGTACTGTATAGGGTGACCTAAAGTTGACTTGGTTGTTCATATGTGCTACTTAAAAGTTGTGATGTCTGCTATATGTGCAGTATGTTGTGTCTTTTTTTGGGTAGACTCGTGCCCCTTACTTAATACATGTATAATAAGAATATGACCTCTTCACATATGATGCTAGATCTTCTTAGTATTTTCGTATGAATGGCATGCGACCCTGAATATTTCTAAGAAGATCCTCTATATGAGCCTTCAACCTTGTCTTAAGGTTATGATACATTGAAATCCAACGTTGTAGTATCCTTCTTGTGTGAATGGTGGACTTAGGGATTGATTGGCTTGAAACACATGACATCATCCTTAGGAAAATCATTATCCTATCAATTTAACTTTTGTAAGACAACCCTAGAGGACTTTTTTGGTAAGGTCTAATGTAATTTGGTTGTAAACTAGATATGGAACCTCTTCCTATACTTCTTTTTTGAAATAATCTATGAGAACAAAGGCTATTACTGAGTCAGTATGGTTTGGGAGGTAGTTCTTGTTAAGAATGAGGCTACAGCACAAAGAAGCCTTTCATATTCCTTAACCATATACCAACATCGGATGTGTCCAAGTTCTACCATTGGCAAGTTGAACACCCTCCATAAGAGTACGTTACATCTCTAGATTCCATGCCTTTAGTTCATGGTCTATGTCGGTTAATGCCTATAATCATCATATAGGATACAAACTAGTGTTGGAGAAGCTATATGAAGTTTAACTAGTTGTATGGAACACTATATAGATATTGCACCAATTAGATTTTGAAGATGTTAGTGATTTAGTCCCTAGGTCTTCTCTAAGACAATTACTTAAATTTTCTTATGTATAAATATCTCTTAAATAAACTAATTAAGATAATGACTTATGTTGGAAAACATGTAAATTAATAAGTACTTACCTAGAGTAGTTAAGGGTTTTCTAGTTAAGGTGTGAACGGGGAAGAGGAATGGCCACATCATGTCTTACCTAGCTAAGTCTTAATAATGATTCTAGATAGGAATGTTTGTTGATACATTCGACATGATATAAACTTAGGTAGTCTTAAGGATTATTTAGGTAATCTTTGATAGGATGTATGAGAATCTCTTCTTAATTTACTTTATTAATTTTTTGATAACCTTTGTGAGAATAATGTCATATTATATGTCACGACCCAAATCGGGTCGCGACTGGTACCCACACTTACCCTCCTATGTGAGTGAACCACCAATCTAAACATTAACAGTTCAATATAATATAAACAGAAAGTAATGCGGAAGACTTAAAATCATTATAAAAACCAATTCAATAACATCTATAAATTCAACAACTATTATTATCCCCAAAATCTGGAAGTCATCATCACAAGAACATCTATTTAAAATTTACTAAATCTAAGAGTATCTAAGAAGCTAAAATGCATAAACAGCTAGTCCATGCAAGAACTTCAAGGCATCAAGACATGAAGAGGAAGATCCAGTCCAAGCTAGAAGCTTTAGCTCACCCTGAAATCCGGTGTAATGACGACTGGCTAGAGTTGCGGTTCAGTTGAAGACGACGGTACGTTTGCTGCACTCCACAATTTACAAAGAAAAAAAATACAAGTAGGGGCCATTACAAACACAAGTACTGAATAGGTATCATCGGCCAACTCAAAATAGAAAACAGTATATATCAGATAACATCATAAAATCAACTAATATCCTTAGCATGAAGCATTTACAATTACCATAACCCTTGGTTACAACACCAAGCACATCAATGAGGACTCACACCTCCTCATCATACTCAATTAGGAATTAGGTTCATTAGATTGAGTATATTAACATCTTTCAAGATTCATTATCTTTATTCCTCTCGTGTTGGTACGTGACACTCCGCTTCTCATATACAATCCTGGTGTCGGAACGTGACACTCCGATCCTCATTCTATCCTGGTGTCGAAACGTGACACCCGATCCATATTCTATCCTGGTACCGGAACGTGGCACCCGATCCATATACTATCCTAGTGTCGGAACGTGACACTCCGATCCTTGTATACTATCCTGGTACCGGAACGTGGCACCCGATCCATATACTATCCTGGTGTCGAAACGTGACACTCCGATCCTCAAATACTATCCTGGTACCGGAACGTGGCACCCGATCCCCTAATCTCACTGCTTTTCGTTCATCAAACCTTCTTTTATACCAAGGCATCATCATTAACAAAGTAGATTAGGGTTTCTCAAGATTTAGGATTCAATAGCTTCATCATGCTTATTTTATCACAATTACATAATCACATTCATGCAAGCATACAATTAAGCATATAGAAGGGTTTAAAATACTACCCATACATATCATTCGCTATTAAGAGTTTACTACGAATATTATAAAAACCATAACCTACCTCCACCGAAGATTTTTGATCAAGCAAGCAATTTCCCAAAACTTTGTTCTTCTTCGTTTCCCTCTTCTCTCGATCGTTTCTCTTTCCCTCTCCTTGTTCTTTCTATTATTCTTATTCAAACCCTTCTTTCTTTTACCCTAATTAGCATATAATTAATAATAAAAGATGGCAATAATAACCCACTAATTAACTTAAGGTTACCTCTTTTAACCCCCACGTAATTAGACTTATTAAAATTAACACACTAAGTTTATAATTAAAGCAAGAATAGTCCAAAACGCCGCTTAAAATTATTACAGAAATCCGACCCAACCTTGGATTACGCAGCCTGCGACGGCCCATTGTGCCTGCGACGGTCCGTCCTGCTTCTCTGTCACAGAGTTTAGAGGCTCAATTCTCTGAAGAGTCTATGACGGTCCGTCACGCCTATGACGTTCCATCCTGCCATTCCGTTACGAAGTTCAGAGAGTCGATTGCAGTACCCAATTTTCAGAATTCTAAGTATCTTGGAACGAGATACCCTCGACGGTCGGTCGTGCCTACGACGGTCCATCGTGGGGTCCGTTATCTCTGCCAGTTTTTCCAGAATCAAAGTCTGCTGCTCAAAACGACTTAACAGGTCGTTACAATAGATACCAATTTACCCATTGTTTGTCCTCGAACGATCATAAGAAGATAAACAAGGGCGAAAAAAAGTACCTGAATCTGTAAACAGGTGTGGATATCTTTCTTGCGTATCATCCTCTTTCTCCCAAGTGGCTTCTTCGACTGGTCGATTCTTCCATTGAACTTTGATGGATGCAATCTCCCTTGACCTCAACCTGCGGACTTCTCTATCTAGAATAGCAACAGGTTCCTCCTTATAAGACAAATTCTCATCAAGCAAAATTGAATCCCAACGGATAATGTAGTTTCCATCCCCATGGTATCTTTTAAACATAGACACATGAAATACCGGATGCACTCCGGACAGCCCTAGAGGCAAGGCTAACTCATAAGCCACCTCCCCTACTCGCTTATGCACTTCAAAGGGACCAATATACCTTGGGCTTAATTTACCCCTTTTAACGAAACTCATCACCCCTTTCATGGTGAAACCTTCAGCAAGACTTATTCACCCTCCATGAACTCCAAGTCTCTGACTTTTCGATCTGCATATTCCTTTTGCCTACTTTGCGCCGCTAACATGTTTTCTTGAATAGATTTCACTTTCTCTAATTAATCCCTCAAAAGGTCAGTACCCCAAGGTCTAACCTAACATGCATCAAACCAAACAATGGGAGACCTACATCTCCTCCCATACAATGCTTCAAATCGGGCCATATTAATACTTGAGTGATAGCTATTGTTGTAGGAAAACTCTGCTAAGGGTAAGAACCTATTCCAATGGCCACCAAATTCTATCACACATGCACGAAGCATATCCTACAACACATGAATCGTTCTCTCGGACAAACCATCGGTCTGAGGATGGAACGCAGTACTAAGGTCCAACCTAGATCCCAATTCCGCATGCAATGTTTTCCAAAACTTAGAAGTAAACTGCGTACCTCTATCTGATATAATGGAGAGTGGAACCCCCTTCAATCGCACCACTTCCGAGATGTAAAGTTTTGCTAACTTCTGTGCATTGTAAGTCACCTTGACCGGAATTAAATGGGCAGACTTAGTTAACCTATCAACAATCACCCAAATAGAGTCATACTTACCCATTGTCTTGGGAAGACCAACAACGAAGTCCATTGCAATCCTTTCCCACTTCCATTCAGGATTGGGTATTCTTTAAAGTGTTCCTCCAGGCCTCTGGTGTTCATACTTTACTTGTTGACAGTTTGGACATTTGGCAATAAAATAAACAATATCACGCTTCATTCTACTCCACCAAAAGTGTTGCTTTAGGTAACGGTACATCTTGGTTGCACCAGGATGTATAGAATGCCTTCAACTATGAGCCTCTGTCAGAATAGTGTTGATCAAATCATCAATTCGGGGCACACATACCCTTCCCTTTATTCTCAAAACACCTTCCTCATCGATTTGTGCTTCCTTAGCCTCTCCTCGCAATACCTTATCTTGGATTCGTCTTAGTTTCTCATCATCAAACTGTTTCCCCTTAATCTTGTTAAGAAAAGAAGATCGTGCCTCCACACAAGCTAACAATCCTCCCTTCTCATTTACTTCTAACCTCATCAAGTCGTTAGCCAGAGTCTAAATTTCTCTAGCCAATGGACATCTAGAAACTTGCAAGTGAGCTAGACTTCCCATGCTCCCTGTCTTTTTACATAAGGCGTCTTCCACAACATTAGCCTTTCCCGGATGATACAAGATAGTGATATCGTAGTCCTTCAGTAATTCCATCCATCTCCTCTGTCTCAAATTCAAATCTTTTTGAGTAAAGACATACTGTAGGCTACGATGATCCGTGTATACTTCACACTTAACCCCATACAGATAGTGTCTCCATTGCTTTAATGCAAACACTACCGCAGCCAATTCTAAATCATGGGTCGGATAATTACGTTCATGCACCTTTAATTGCCTCGAAGCATAAGAAATTACATTCTTCTCTTGCATTAGCACTTCACCCAAACAAGAATAGGATGCATCACAATAAACAATGAAGTTCTTACCTTCCACGGGCAAGGTGAGAATTGGTGCAGTAGTCAACAAAGTTTTGAGCATCTAGAAGCTTTCTTCACACTCGTCCGACCATACAAATGGAACATTCTGCTTAGTCAAGTTCGTCAATTGGAAAGCAATGGAAGAGAATCCCTTGACAAATCGACGGTAATAGCTAGCTAAACCAACTAAGCTCCTTATTTTCTGACACATTAGTAGGTCTTACCCAATTCTTCACTGTCTCAATCTTAGAAGGATCCACCATCACGCCATCCATAGACACCACGTACCCCATGAAGGACACTGAATCTAGACAAAACTCACACTTGGAGAATTTGGCATAAAGCTTTTTCTCCCTCAACATTTCCAATACCATTCTTAAATGCTCCTCATGTTCTTTCTTGTTCTTTGAGTATATCAGTATATCATCAATAAATACGATCACAAAGAGATCCAAATATGGCTTAAAAATCCCGTTCATCAAGCTCATGAAAGCAGCAGCGGCATTCGTAAGGCCAAAAGACATCAATACAAATTCGTAATGCCCATACCTCGTACAAAAAGCAGTCTTTGGCACATCCGTTGCTCGTATTTTCAATTGATGATAACCGGATCTCAAGTCAATCTTAGAGAAGACACAAGCACCTTGTAACTGATCGAACAAGTCATCAATGCGAGGAATGGGATACTTGTTCTTAATAGTTACCTTGTTCAACTGTCTTTAGTGTATGCACATCCGAAAACTCCCATCTTTTTTCTTCACAAATAATACCGGAGCACCCCAAGGAGATGTACTTGGTCTAATAAAGCCTTTGCTTAGCAACTCTTGAAGTTATGCCTTTAACTCTCTTAACTCCGCGGGAGCCATTCTATAAGGGGGTATAGAAATGGGGCGAGTACCCGGTTCAAGATCGATGCAGAAGTCAATATCTCTATCCGGTGGCATACTAGGAAGGTCTGCAGGAAACACATCTAAAAATTCGCGGACTATCGAAACCGACTCAATTGAAGGTACTTGGGTAGTGTCATCCCTGAGATGTTCCAAGAAAGCTAGACAACCATTACTAACCATTTTCTTAGAACAAAGAAAGGAGACGATACTAACTGGATTGGAAGTTTAGTCGCCCTCCCACACTAACAGATCTGTCCCAGGCTTGGCTAACGTCAATGTTTTAGCATTACAGTCAAAAATCACAAAATTTGCAGAAAGCCAAGTCATACCTAGAATTACATCAAAATCAACCATTTCTAAGATAACCAAGTCTACATAAGTATTGCTCCCCCAAAAGTCACCAAACAAGACCTATATACTTTTTCGACTATCAGAGACTCACCCACCAGAGTAGAAACACGAATAGGTATGTCAAGCAATTCACAATGTAAATTAAGACCATTATGAAATGAGGAAGATACAAATGAAAATGTGGAGCCAGGATCAAATAATATAAAAGCCATGCAATCACAAATCGAAAGATTACCTGTGATAACAGAATCCGATGTCTCCGCTTCAGACCGCCCAGGGAAAGCATAGCAATGGGCCTTATCACCTGTCTGCCCGTTGCCCCTACCATGGTGTGCCGCAGTAGTCCCAGTTTGCCCGTTACCCCGGCCATTTTGGTGACCACCATTACCTCGACCACCACGTTCTCCGGAATAGCGACCTCTTCCGTGACCACCTATACCTCTTACTATTGGAGGTCTGTAACTCTGTTTTTGACAATACCTCTTAATGTGTCAAGTCTCCAGACATCAATAACACTCTCTTGATTCAAGCATAGGTCTCTCAGAGAAGTGTTGACCGGTCTGAGGTGGACCCCCAACTACAGTCTGTAGTGAAGACTAAATTGGTTGTACTGAGTAACCTCATGAACCCTGTCCTCTGGAGTAAGAACCATTAAACGCACCTCCCTTTCGAAACCTTTTTGATGTAGATACCATGGTGAAGTCATCTGGCTTAACTCCCTCCACCTCTATCACGAAGTCCACCACTTCCTGAAAGGATTTCGCTGTAGCCGCTACCTGTAAGGCTAAAATCCGCAACTTTGACCTCAACCCCTTCAAAAAACGGCGAATCCGCTCTTCTGGGCTGAAACCAAGCGGAGTGGCATATCTGGAAAGTGCACGAAACTTAGCCTCATATGCAGTAACCGACATCCTACCTTGCTCTAGGCTTTAGAATTCATCTCTTTTCCTATCCCTCAAAGTCCGGGGGATATACTTCTCCATAAACAAGCTAGAGAATGATGCCCAAGTCATAGGTGGTGCCTCTGTTGGTTGACACTCAACATGTGACCGCCACCACATTTTGGCATTCCCTTGAAACTGATAAGTCATAAACTCAACACCAAACCGTTCTACTATACCCACCTTGTGTAGTAGCTCATGACAATCAACCAGAAAATTGTAGGCATCCTCAGATTCAGCACCCTTGAAGACTGGAGGTTTAAATTCAAGAACTTACTGAAAAGTTCGTGCTGATCATTTGTCATTATAGGCCTTGTAGTGAGACGAGGAAATGTGCCTTTTCCCAATGAGGCATCCATGCGGGGAGCCCCAATAGTTGCATTTTGTACCTCCGCAACCTGAGGTGCTGGTGCAGAAAGCACTGGAGGCGCTTGGCCTTGATCAGATAACCCACTAAGATAAGAAAGAACCTGATTGATCATCTCTGGGGTAGGTTGGGGTGGCAATCCCTCATTCTGTACTTGTTCATTCTCCCCTTCCTCACTCTCTCTTACCACTTCCTTAGTTGGTGGAGGAGTCACCGCCTTAGTACTAGATGGGCTAGGTGCTCGTCCTTCTCCTCTAGAGAACGTCCTCCCACGACCTCTTCCGCGGCCTCTTGCCATTGTTCCTCTTTGAGCTACAGTCTCAGTGGCTAGCTCAGATGCATCTTGTCTTGCCGATGTTGATGTTGGCACGGTTGTTGCTCTAATTCTAACCATCTACGAAATAGAGTGAGGATGGTCATCTACCAATTTGTATCACCTAGATACCAATTGGATCCATGTAATAGCACGAAAGAAAGAAAGAAAGAATGGAATTTTCCTAAAGTCATATAGTCTCTCAAAGAAAAGTAAAGGCGTCCCCCTACCGTTCGTTAAGACTCTACTAGACTCGTTCTTGTGTGATGAGACCAACGAACCTAATGCTCTGATACCAACTTTTTCACGACCCAAATCGGGTCGCGACTGGCACCCACACTTACCCTCCTATGTGAGCGAACCAACCAATATAAACCTTAACATTTCAATATAATATCAAGAGAAAGTAATACGAAAGACTTAAACTCATTATAAAAACCAATTCAATAACTTCAAAAACCTCAACAACTATTATTATCCCCAAAATCTGGAAGTAATCATCACAAGAACATCTACTTTAAATTTACTAAAATCCGGTGTAATGAAGACTGGCTAGAGTTGCGGTTGAGTTGAAGACGATGGTACGTTTGCTGCACTCCATAATTTACAAAGAAAACAAATACAAGTAGGGGTCAGTACAAACACAAGTACTGAGTAGGTATCATCGGCCAACTCAAAATAGAAAACAGTATATATCAGATAACATCATAAAATCAACTAATATCCTTAGCATGCAGCATTTACAATTACCATAACCCTTGGTTACAACACCAAGCACATCAATGAGAACTCACGCCTCCTCATCATACTCATTTAGGAATTAGGTTCATTAGATTAAGTATATTAACATCTTTCAAGATTCATTATCTTTATTCGTCTCGTGTCGGTATGATACACTCCGCTCCTCATATACTATCCTAGTGTCGGAACGTGATACTCCGATCCTCATTCTATCCTGGTGTCAGAACGTGACACCTGATCCATATTCTATCTTGGTACCGGAACGTGGCACCCGATCCACATACTATCCTGGTGTCGGAGCGTGACACTCTGATCCTCATATACTATCCTGGTACCGGAATGTGGCACCCGATCCATATACTATCCTGGTGTCGGAACGTGACACTCCGATCCTTATATACTATCCTGGTACCGGAACGTGGCATCCTATCCCCTAATCTCCCTACTTTCGTTCATCAAGCCTTCTTTTATACCAAGGAATCATCATTAACAATGTAGATTAGGGTTTCTCAAGATTAAGGATTCAATAGCTTCAACATGCTTATTTTATCACAATTACATAATCACATTCATGCAAGCATACAATTAAGCATATAGAAGGGTTTACAATACTACCAAAAGATATACTTCGCTATTAAGAGTTTACTACGAGTAGTATAAAAACCATAACCTACCTCCACCAAAGATTTTTGATCAAGCAAGAAATTTCCCAAAGCTTTGTTCTTCTTCGTTTCCCTCTTCTCTCGATCGTTTCTCTTTCCCTCTCCTTGTTCTTTCTATTTTTCTTATTCAAACCCTTCTTTCTTTTACCCTAATTAGCATAAAATTAAGAATAAAAGATGGCAATAATAACCAACTAATTAACTTAAGGTTACCTCTTTTAACCCCCAAGTAATTAGACTTATTTATATTAACCCACTAACTTTATAATTAAAGCAGGAATAGTCCAAAACGCCCCTTAAAATAATTAAAGAAATCCGATCCAGCCTGGGATTACGCAGCCTGTGACGGCCCGTCGTGCCTGCGATGGTCCGTCCTGCTGCTCCGTCACAGACTTCAGAGTCTCAATTCTCTGAAGAGTCTGTGACGGTCCGCCACGCCTGTGATGGTCCGTCCTGCCATTCTGTTACAAAGTTCAGAGAGTCGATTTCAGTACCCAATTTTCAGAATTCTATGTATTTTGGAACGAGATACCCTTGACAGTCTGTCCTGCCTACGACGGTCCGTCGTGGGGTCAGTTGTCTCTGTTAGTTTTTCCAGAATCAAAGTCTGCTGCTCAAAACGACTAAACAGGTCGTTACATTATATATATATGCTATGTTATGAAATGACAATGATATTATCCTATGTAATATAAAGGATCTCTTAGGTTTGTGTAAAGGGATTGCATGGAGGATCGTGTCACAACTTACTCAAGTGAACCGTAGAATCACATTTGGTAGGAGGATCTCATGTTTATGTGTATTGTGTATTGTAAGTAAGTCTTAGGATATCCATTAGTGAGAGGGTTGTATGCTTAATAGGTTTACTCAATTAGTTTATAACAAATTTGCAAGGCTTGTTGTACAATTTTTTAAAATGTGTTAAAACACTTATGTGATATCTTCTCTTTTTATAAAGTGTTAAATGTTGTTCTTATTCTTATACTATGATTTTTAAACCAAAAAAGCATATTTCCATTAAATGCCTATTTTCATAATTTTGTGCATTAAATCCATACTAACTATAAGTGCTTGTACTAATTCCATTCATTTTATTTCATCTAAAGGAGTACGTGGTAGGTGAGAAGGTGTCTTGCAGGAAAGCTTTAATTTTTGTTATTGTTCATGAAAAGTTTTAAGTATGTCCTCATTTGTCTCCAGAGCATATATTTATTTTGATTTCTTATTTCGAAGAATTGTAATAGACTTAGTAGTACTACATTGTTATGTATGGACCGCATCCCAAGCATTATTCTGCCTAAGGTTTGATGATATAAGACGTAGTATTTTCTATATTTTTTATATTAAAGACTATTCGAATGTTATGAAAAGTTTTGATTTTCCACCACTTTTTTTATTTATATATGCAATAAATTATACGAAAGGGCTTGTACAAGACCTCTGAAAGGTCAAGTACGTCGTGTCATGACCTGAGAATACCCTATCTCCTAGTGTATAAATATGTGAAGTGACAAATGTGGTATTAGAGAATATGTTATGAAAGTTGTTTGAGAAATCCAAAATTCTCAAAAAGTCACATCTAGTAGAGTCTTGACCATGGGTGTGAGTTACGACAAATATAGGCGAGAGGATATAGGACGATAAAGTTTCACTTTCTTCATAAATCCTATGGCATGCCTATAGAGTTGAGGTTGTAATTGACTATTCCTAATCTCTTCTCTTGTGTTTATAAGAGATAAATACTTGAAGGATGACTATTAGAAGGTTGGAAGAAGGAACGACTAATGACGAAGTTCCTTCTCAAGTTGATCATGTTGAGTAAGGTGCTTAAGTATCCATTGAATGTCAAGGTAATGAGGTTCCTTTGATTCCCCGGAAAATGACTAACGGGGAGATTAGAGTGTCTTTGCATACTTAAACCTAAACTTTGACTACCCAAGTGACTAGGGGTAATGAACGTAGAGTTAATGTTGTGTAGAGCACTATGAAATCTTGACTAAGAGATATTTTGAGTATGAATTCTCTTATCTGTATTGGCTCTAAGGCGGGAGAGGATCCCTAAGAGTTTCTAAAAGGTGTGTACAAGGTGGTGCATGCCATCGGGGTTACTTCTAAAGAGAAGGTGGAGTTGGGTTCGTATAAATTGAGGGAGGTTGCTCAAGTGTGTTATACACAATGGAAAGATAATAGGACAGTTGAGTTGGGTCCTATACAATTGGAAGAGTTTGAGGAGGTTTTCATGGGAAAGTACTTTATACGTGAGAGGAGGAAGGTGAAGGTTGAGGATTTTATTAATCTCAAGCAAGACAATGTGAGACTTTAGGAGGATTCCTTCAACTTCACTATGTTCTCTAGGTATGCTCCATCCTTGGTATCTAACCGTAGGGATGAGATGAGTTTGTTTGTGATCGGTGTTTCCGACCTTGTGAAATAAGAGTGTCGAACGGCCATGCTCCATGATAATATGACTCTACCTAGGATTTTTTGGTGTATGCTAAATACATATAGGAGTCCACACAAAGAGGATATAAATAAACATGAAGAGGAGTAGACCAAGTGAGGAGAACGAAACAAGGTTCAAGAAGATGGGGCAAACTAAAGATGAAATTAGAGATCCTAAGGTCAACCTTTAGAAGGGAACGGTAAGCCTACTTGTGTCACCTGTGGAAAAAGGAACAATGGGTAATTTCTAAGTTGTAGGGGGAATTGTTTTTGTTGTGATAAGGATAGACATAGGGTGAGGGATTTTCCTACTATTGCGGCTATAGGCAAGGAAGGTAAGCAAGTTACTGAAAGCTTTCCTTTAATGATGCTCCTATGAAAAATTGTTTCGATGTATTTCGGCCAAGAGGATCAAAGCCAGGTGATGATGATGATGATAATGGTAAGTTGTATTTCTTTTGTTTAGTAGTCATGAGTTCCTTATAGGTGGGGGAGCATGACGAGTAGTGGTGTTTTGATTTCTTTTCTCATCTCTTCTATTCAACTCAAACTTGAAAATAGAACGTCATAGTAGCATGTTGCATTGTGTTTAGGAATCTTAGTGGAATTAAAATTAGTTATTCCTTACTTGTTGCATTTCATGGAGTTATTATTATGTTTTTAACTAAGTTTATATGGTTTTATCTTTCATATTAAAATGTTTCCATCAGGAATTGCCTAAATGTTGCATTTTTGGAATTTTCAAGCATCTTTATTGCCAGGGAATTTACCTCACTATAACATTTTTGCTAAATTGACATAATTGTTCTTTGGGTGAAAATTGTTAGAAAGTGTATAGAATTTATATATATGAGTAAGATAATAAATATAAAATAAGTTCTTTCTATGTGGAATAAAGAATGTGTCTTATTGGAATGATAACATATAGATTAGTTTCTACCTTCTTTTTGTGTTGTGAGTCTCTAGATTATATGAAATTAATGTTTTCCCCTAAATTTTGTGTATTATAATGTGTTGCGTTTTATTTGTATGGGATGATAACTGATTCTCTACTCTTGGAATTGTTGGAGTGTGTCAAGTGACATTAGAGGACGAATGTTGTCCAAGTGGGGAAGATTATAATACCATTTAAACGACATAAGATAATTTGGATCCTAACATCTTTGTCATGAGTCTCTAAGGTTCTAAAATATGTTATAATGTTTTAATGAGGACGTGTCTAATGATTTACGTGAATTGGAAGTCAAACATTAAGGGACTACCAAGATGTTCGACGACTAAGTCACGTATATATCTTATGTGTTTTTATGTGCTTATGTGTTGTTGAAAAGCTTATGATCTACATATGGGTAATAAAAATTTTTATATAAAGTTTGTATGGTTTCATAATGTTTGGAGGTCAAAACATCCAAAAATGTCCATGTCATTCTAAAGGTTTTACTTGGAACGACCTTGTGTGTCTTAGCATGTTTCATTGAGTTTAATTTGTTCTTTTTCAATGAAATTGATGTGAAATTTCCAAAACTTTTATACGAGCACATTTAGGTTGTAAACTTGTGGGAAAATATTCCCAAAGACAAACAAAGGTTCCTTGAGGAAGGACCCTTCACAAAAGCCTATGGTCGTCTAGACCAGCTCCAAATAACAGAGAAAATTGACAGCTAGTAGGCTGGTCGACACCCCGTCTTTGGTGGTCATCCATGAAGACATATCCTAGTCATATTAGGCTCCCAAAGTTAAGCCGCTTTTACAATGGAAGGAAAGACAGGACGGTCCATTTGTGGACCTACGCCCCGTCGATGGGCAGTCCTAGGTTGTATCGGCAACCTGCGCATCTTGCTGTTTAATGTAAGGGGTGAAGTGGTAATTTCAACCCCCATAAAACTAAATGTTTGAGCTGTTTCCTTTGTGTATATTAGGTATCTTAAGTGGGTTTATAAGTCCTAACTACCTAGATGAAGTCATTATGCTATAATCAAAACCAAAAACCTCTAAAAAGCCCTATAGATCTCCATTGAGGCTTGAAGGGAGATTTAATCTTTAAGGTTGATTTCTCCTCAAATTTCTCTAATTTTTCGTGGATTAGCATCAGTTAAGGCATAGTCATCGTTGAAATTTTTCATCAAGGAGACAATCTTCAAAGTGATTTTCAAAAATTAACTCAAAAGATAGATTTTTGACTTGTAATGTAGCAATGGATTCTTGCATTTAATGTTTTGAATAATTAAAAATTATTTGAATTGATAAAGTTCTAACCTAAAATCTTCTTGAACCTATGCAAAACCTAAAATCTTTAAATTGACTATGTTAGGAATGTTATGATCATGTCTAAATGCTTATCAGTTCTAGTGAAGTTTTCCTTATACTATTGAATGATGTAATAATTGTATTAGATTGATGAATAGGTTCTCTTATATTGATAAATATATATTAAATTTATTTAGATTCATGCAGTATTATGATTTTTTATTAAATTTATAATCATGGCCATGAGTAAGGGGCTTTTGGTATTGTATTGGATGATTTAGCTTTGGATTGAAGATCTTAGAATGGATTGGTTGTACGCTTCCCTAATTCTCTTTTTATTATGTAATTAGGTCTTCAATTATGTTGTTATTTGTATGTTCTAATTATGGTGGCAGTGCTATGTGTTTTACTATTGAATTATGATGCCTTATCGGCGTTACTTTATGTATTATATTGATCATGGAATTTCTAGCATAAATATATATAATATGATGATTTGTGTAGTGATTTATGTTGCGTAAGGTCATACCTATATACATTTGAGTAATGTTAAAGTATGTGTTCTTCTATTTAAATTTGGTGATCATGTAAGACCATGACTATGTCCTTAATGTGTAGTCTTAGAGTGGATTAGTGATTCTTCCTAATTGACTATATAAGTGTATAGAGTTACCTAAAATTGACTTAATTTTTCTTATGTTCTACTTCAATGATATTCTATATGTTATATGAGAAGTATGTTGTGTTTCATTTTAGTAGACGTGTGTCCCTTACTTGATACAAGTAGAATGAGAATACGACTTTTGACTTAGGATAATAAAGCCTCTTAGTCTTAACTGTCTAAATGACATGTGACTTTGAATGTTGCTATGATGGTCTTTATGTAATGCATTTAATATCGTTTTAAGGTTATGATATCCATGACGTCGAAACACGTAATTGTATCCTTCTTTTGTTAAAGGATGATAAAGCCTCTTCTTAAATTGCTAAAAGACATTTGACCTTGAATGTTGCTAAGATGGTCTTTATGTAAAGCCTTCAACCTCATTGTAAGGTTATAAAATCCTTGAAGTCGAAAGACATAATGGTATTCGTCTTATGTGAATGGTGCACTTAGGAATTTATTGGTTGAAATGACATCAAATAATCCTTAGGAAAATCTTAGGCTATCCTCATAACCAATGTAAGGAAAGTATAGGGGACCTCATTGGTAGGGTGTAATGTTATTGGGTTTTGAAAAAAATATGGAACCTCTTCATGTACTCATTTATTGAAATACTCTATCAGAACAAAGGCTACCAACGAGTGAGCATGATTTTTGAATTACATTTTGTTATGGATGAGGGTAGAATACAAAAATCCCCTTTAAACAGACTCCATCCGAGTAGGTTACAACTCTAGATTCCATGCATATCTACCATGATATATGTTGGTTATTGCATATTTTCATCATATGAGGTACCCACAAGTGTTGGAGAATTTCAATGAAGTTTAGGTGGTGTTATGGGACACAATCAAGACATTACATCATTAGAAATTGAACGTGTTAGTGAGTAAATACCAAGGTATTCTTCAAAATCACTACTTGAATATCCTTATGTGATTAATGTCTATTGAATGAGCTAATAGAGATAAGGACTTAAGTTGAAAATCATGTAATTGATTAAGTATTTACCTAGAGTAGTTAAAAGTAGTCTAGTTATGGTGTGAATGGGTCATATGTATGGTCATTTCATGTCGTACCTAGCTAACTCTTTAGAATGACTATAGATAGGAAAGTTGGTCGATACATAAGACATATTTTAAAAATTTTGTAGTCTAAAGGATTATTTAGGAAATATTGTAGAGGTATGGGCGTGCTTTTCTTGATATACTTAAGTAAGTCTTTTGATAATCTCTTGGAGGTGAATTCCATATTAGATATATGTTTTGTTAGGAACTGAGAATGATCTTATCCTAGGTAATATAAAGGACTCTTAGGTTTGTGTGAAAGGGATTGTATGGGCAGCCGCTTCACTACTCACTCAAGTAAACGTCAGAATCTCCTTTGGTAGGAGAATCTCATGTTTATGTAGTTGGTTTACTGTTAGTGAGTCCCAGGAAAGATTTTTGTTAGAAAGTTGTATGCTAAATGGGTTCAGCGTAACATTGAATTATTTGACTGTAAATTTACAAGGCTTACAGTAATATTTCTGAAAATGTTGTAAAATGCTTATGTGATATCTTATGTGTTTCTAAGGTGCTAAATGTTATTCTTATGATTAAACTATGATGTTTAAATTAAAAAGAGCATATTATTATTAGATGCATGTCTACACATTTTTATGAATTAACTCATACTTAGTACAACTGTTTGTGCGAATTCCATACATTTTATTATATCTAAATATGTAGGTGGATTATGGGAGGTGTCATGAAGGAAATCTTGGATTCTAGTTATCGTTTAAGCAAAGTTTGAAGTATGTCCTCATTTGAGTAGAGGGAATATATGTCTTTCGATTAGTACTATATTTTGATGTATGGGCAGTATCCTAGGTATTCTTGTGTCTAAGGTTTGATAATATGAGACTTAGTATTTCCTATGGTTTTTATATGAAAGATATTTCAAAAGACTATTCAAATGTTGTGAATTGTTTTAATGCCGTACAATTTTTCAGACATCTATATGTGACAAATGATATGAAATGGCTTGTATATTACCTTCGAGAGGTCAAATACACAATTTCATGAACTAATAATACCCTAACTCCTACGGTATACAAACAGGTCGTGATACCAATAGTCTGCAAAAGTCTTATGCCGACTAGAGGAAAAGAAATCTTGAGTTTGAAATAGGTGATCCTGGTATGTGGGTTGTTATGATGTTTTACGATTGTTTTAAAAAGTAAAGTCCACGGTATGATGGTTCTTATGATGTTTTACGATTGGTTGAAAAAGTTTCCTATGAACAGAAATTGCCTAATGAACTAACTAACTTCAGTTCATTAGTGTTTCATGTTTCTATGCTCAATAAAATAATAGGCGACCTAGTTTCTATCCTTGATATTGAAGGTTTAGGGGTGGATGAGAACCTCTCCAACGAAGAGGTTGAGATTCCTAGATCGCCAAGTCAAGAATTTCACTAATAAAAGTGGTTTCCTTCTTAATATTCCTATGGAGGAACCATCTTGTCGAGGGTGCAACATGGGAGGACAAAGCCGACATGAAGTCCCGCTACACTTAACTTTTTATTGCTTCAAGTTAGACAAACCTAGTTATAATGATAATAATTAATGAAATGAAATTGACATGTGTTTTAAATAGGTTCATGTTTTGATAAAAGTGGCATCCAACTGAGTTGTAAGAAAATACCTTCATACTCTAGAGTTGCACTTATAAGAAATTTTATGCGGATGTCTTCATTAGATTTTGTTGGTTTTTTTTTGAGAATAATGATATCATGGTACTCTTTGATATATTTTGAGCTCATGTTGATCTTAAGAAGGTAGTTCAAATGATGTGTTATGAATGTTTACTTCTTATATGTTGTTCAACATGAATTGGGCCGCTATGTGTAAATTTGTAGTATGTGTTGAAAGGAGTTGTGAAGTGCTCCTATGAACTGAGACTTACTATGATTATATAGTGTTGTTGGTTGAGCTGATAGTATTGAGTCTATCCTTACTCTCCAAGAGATTTTAGTGTCATTCGGGGACTAATGTTCGTAAGGGAGGGATAATGTAACATTCCGGAACTTCCATGACTTAGTAAAGAAGTTCGCCTATTAAATAATGGTTGAAATGTTGTTTCTAGACCTCTTCTAATATATTAAATCCAATTACAACAGGTTAGACCCAAAATGAAAATGAAAGACATTGACGTCCAGAAATTAGATAAATTGAACTAGCATACGTCCCTATGTTTGGTGAAGGTTAGGGAGTGTATTTAAATAGCTAAGAAACTTTTTAAGGGTAAGTTAAAGATCACTCCTTAAATTGGTCTTTTTGTGAAGTTTAATTGACTTAAAAAATGACGCGGACGAATCTAGGAAAGGCTAAATGTCGCAGAGGAAATGACAATTATTTTTTTGAAAATTTTGTTTGAGGCACTTAGTCTCGTGAAGACCCTCGCAAGTCAAAATTTGTATACCCAGTGTTGGTTGTGCTACGCGTGGAGGGATTCTCATATACGCCGTCGCAATTTGCTATGGAAGCTTGCTCGCCAATGTTTGGGTCCTCTTCAAGTACCCTTGGGGTAGTCCTTAGGGAGTCGTGACTTGACGTATGGACCCTTAAAAATGTCTCTTGTATTTATTACATAATATGACTATTGTATGCTCATCTCACTAATGAATAGTTGTGATGAAAATAAATTCTCATCCTAAAAGTAATGAGCTAATGATCATGTTTGTACAAGAATTTAATCTCATACGGCCAATGATAAGACTGATGATTAATGATAATGTTAAGGAAATTCATAAAGGTATTTAAGCTTAGCACCGCTGAACTAGATATCAGAGGTGTCCCTTCCAAAGTTTGAAGGTAGGTTTACAATGACTCTCCTGCGATAGAGGTTTCCATGTAATGTAGAACTATGAGTCTCTAATACAAGTCCTAGTTCTTGAACTATGTTGCCTCCATATGAGTACTTGCTAGTGGATCCACGTAGAATGTTATGTTCATGTTATACTTATGCCATGGCAAGTACAAAACCTTCTTTTGTTGTGGAATTTCATGAAACAAGATTCCATGATTTTATCACATGGTCTAATGTCAGTTAAGGCGAAGTAAAAATAAAGTAAATAGACATTAACCAAGGTGACTGGAGGAGTCTATTTAGTATTGGTAGGAGGGGATAATGCCAAAGTAACCCCTCAACCTATGCCCGAAATTCCAGAGAAACACTTATACTATACTAAGGTCCTATTACCCCCCTGAACTTATTTTATTATTAATTTTTTACCCCTTTTCAGCCTACGTGGTACTATCTTGTGGGCCCAATGACGGTTGTCTTTTTTTTTCAAACTAGTGCCACGTAGGCAAAAAGGGGTAGAAAATTACTTATAAAATAAGTTCAGTGGGGTAATAGGACCTTAGTATCGTATAAGTGTGTCTCTGGGATTTCGGTCGTAGGTTGAGGGGGTACTTTGGTATTTTCCCTTGGTAGGTGTATGAGACTCTAACTAAACATTGAACAAGTTTTTTCTAAGGGATGTCCTAGGAGATTGTTCTCATGTGCCATGATAACATGAAATATATTGTACCAACCCTAAAAATGTATAAGATATGTAATGCTTACTGTGTCTAGAATGCCTACGATTAGACCGGGATTACACAGATTGATGCGCGTAGAACCAGACCTCTGAACCCTTGCAACAGCCAAGCCAACTATTTTTGAGATTTAGTTGAGCTACGAAAGGTTGGGTCTAGTCATGTAGGGCTTACGAACATGAAAATTTACCAGATTAATCTTTATCAGACTTAAAAAGGGGAAAATCATATGTTTGGAGGGTCTAGGGGTAAAATGGTCTTTTACCAAGATAAGGATAATATCGTAATTACCCTAAATATACATTTCATTATTTAATTATTAATATTGAGGGGTATTTTGGGGATAGAGTAAAAAAAATGGGCTCTAAGAGTAAAGTCTTTCTCCAACCGGGTTCGAACCTAGGTGGAAGCAATGAATTAAATTGTTTTTATTTAAGCGGGTAAATTAATGTAATTTATTAATATTATTTAATTAATGACAGATTTAAAAAAGGTAAATCTGATTTTTAGTTATTAGTTATTAATTATTAAATTAAATGGACTAAGTCTTGCCAACTATCCTAGTTTTTAGTTGCACTATCTCGCCCAAACTCTTTCACACACCTAAACCTCTCTCCCTCTCTCGTCCATTTTTATTTCTTTGCTGCAAAAACAGAAAAAAAACATTAGAGAATAGTCGAAGTTTGTATACACTCAAAGAACATCCAAAAAAGATATAAAAACAAGAAAGCTTACTTAGGAAACGAATGTTTTAAATCATCTTCTCGATGGGATCGTGTTGATAGTTTAGTGGAGGATTTGGGTAGAACTTTGAAGGTATGGAAAGCTACAACCAGGTATGGCTTTTTTTTCTCTTGGAATTCCTTCTCCAAGAGAAATTTCTTTCTACAAAATGCAACGTATAAAACTAGGGTTGTCCCCTTTATTATTTAATTCCTTGTCCCTAGTCTCCTTCAGATTTAAATCTAAATTAGGTTAGAAATCATGATGTTGGTATTGTTGCTAGTAGCTAAGTGTGAGATATTATGTTCTTTGTGATTTTGTGTTAGGAAAGAGCATGCATGTTCAATGATGTCAAAAGAAACTTATATGGTGCAATGCGTAAAATATTTGTTGTTGTTCTCGGCTTTGAAGTCTTAAAATAGCTTGTTTAATGATTGGAATTATTGTGCATAAGGTGTGTAAAATGTGATGTTTTCATGAAGTGTAAGGTGGCTGATATTAAGAAGAAAAATCTAAGATAAAACATAAACGAATGTACACCTAAAAATGAGTAAAACAAATTGTGATAATAACACAATACGAATGTATAAAGGATTTAATAAAATTTCCAGCACTTGGTGATGGAGTTTTCGGCCAAAATACATGAAATTTGAGAAGTTTAAGAATAAATTTAAAACATGTGAGGTCAGTGGGGATTGACTCGAAGACATCACTACATGAAAGAAGAAAAAAAAAGAGGTGTGGGATTCGAACCCACAACCTCTCGGCCAAAAAAAGAGTAAAAGGGAATTTTTAAATTAATAAAAATAATGGGAAGAGTGGGATTTCAACCCACCACCTCTTGGATGAAGGAGAAGACAAGGAGAGAAATTGACAAATAATAATAATAATAATAATAATAACAATAACAATAATATTAATATTAATAATAATAATAATTATTATTATTATAATAATAATAATTATGAGAGGGGTGGGATTTGAACTTACCTCCTCTCGTCCAATATGGGAAAAACTTAGGAAAAAAAGAAATAAATGAATATTGCTATGGGGTTAGATCCCATACATGAACAACAGGAGAATCTACCTTGATCTATAATGGGGGGCCCTATTTGAAGACAGATAACCATACCATATATTTCAATTAATTATTTGAACCATTTCATTTTATGTTCATCAGCATTGATGACATCAGTAATAACCATAAAAAATCATATGCTCCTATTTTAACGTCTCCTTTGAGATATATCTTTTCAGCGAAGAGTGAGTGAATGTAATATATGATAGGCTTTTTTCAAAAAAACTTGCCAATCATTTTGTATAGACACTCCTTAGCAATAACCCCATAGTAGTCACTCGATTTGAATTTTATATCAACAGTACCATTGTAAGTTTTCTCGGGCATTGACATTTGGGTCTCTATTTAACCTAAGTATTGTGTCTTGACTATCAAAGTGTGTGCATAATAATGCCAAATCTTTGGGAATAAAAATTATCTTTCAAGAAATTTCAGAGTCATTCAACTTATTCACAAAATTCATCTAGAGATATAAACTCATATTCTATTTATAGAGCGAGTGATACACGTGTATTTGAAAGATTCCATAAAGACTTCTCCTCTAGTAAGAGAAATTCTTTTCTCGCAAATTTATAACTAGAAGGTATCTAGTGTCCCTTTATTAAACATTATTTAAATAAACACGGATAAGTGAAATCAAGGGGGTGCACGTCTTACCTTACTAATCATAATGAAATACCTAGCGTCTTCTACCTAACAAACATGAAGAAAATAGGATCTAGAGAGAACTAAGTATTTTCATATCATCACAAATATTGTAATATACTCCATGATAATATTATAAATGAGGATGCTTAAATAATATAAATATATGTAAATTAAAGAGAAAGTTGAATTTTAAATGATTTATTACCCATCAAAAGTAACTTGATGTATTTTTCTCTAGTCTTTTTCAATCCTATGCAACAATACTTCATAATTCAATCTTTCTATATGGATTTACAAAATCTTGTGAAACGTATTGAGACTTCTTAATTGTTATGATTTTCTATAGCATTTGTATGTGTCTTTAAACAAACTCTTTAGTCATTTTATTGTCTCATCAATGTTGCCTTCAATGTGTTTTCTTTTTAATTTTTTGTTTCGACTTCTTTCTTGCCTTGTTGATAATATTTCTTCGCTATCCACTCTGTAAAATATATGTACACCATATCTTTCTCATCTTCATAAACTGAATTCTCACCATCTTTCTCAAGAGAATCCTTGCACAAATCAATTGTATTTGACACTAAGGCCCTTGACTCATTCTTCTTTGCAATCACGTATTTAGGCACAAATATGACAGCTTCATGAATTAATTAGATATTCAAAATAGGTGGTAAGGTATGTTTTTCTTCTATCAAATCGTTATCATTCTTTATTAATTCTACTTGCTTACCAGTAGACTTCCATAAAGCATCAAAGTTATTCAAACATAATAGGTCTTTTCAGGCATTATTCATATCTTGACTCTAATCATTGTCATAAAAATTTATAGTTGCACCATTTTTACTAGAAGGAGAATTATTTTGACTAGTCGGGGAAAGGCTTCCATCACTTGCTGAATTTTTGTGTGCAACCAGCATCCAATTCTTAGTTACATTCTTAGTTTAAACTTGGCAAACATGCAACCCGGAATTTTAAGTATCTTCTACATCAGATGTATTCATCTTTACGAGATATGGTACTAATGATGGGCCATTAGGGCACATGTGAGGAGTAGTAGCCCCCCACAACCTAAGTCAAGACAACGGAGGCCTTCACGTCCGTGGTCTTGATAATGGGTCATGGTGGAGTATGTGAAAACTATCCACTAGCCCCACACACTTAATCCTTGAGACCTCAGCCTACATGAGTACCACGGGGACCATCACGGTATGTGGTCCCTCACATAGGTTATGGTAGGGCTTGTGAAGAAGAACCCTACAACAAGCAGCCACTATACCACATATAATGATGCACTTCACGGTCAATGGTCCCTTTCAAGGTCCGTTAAAGTAGTTGTGGTCGGTCCCGCCTTCTATTTATGTTTGGGGTCTTTTGGTCTTTTCCTTTTTTGTTGGACCCTAAACTTCATCATTTTAACTCTGTATTACGTAATTTTAGTTACTTTTAACCTAGAAACATATGTATTACTTAGCTAAGTAAGATTTTTAATACAAAAACATTCAAAATTTGAGCGGGAAAAAAATTAAAAGGTTGAGCAACCATAGTTAAAGAACGCAACATGTTTTCTTCAATTTCAAACCCGTAATCAAAGTATTTCTTCATGAAAGTCATCACCAAGCATGTGGGAATTCACTAGAGATTTATTTTCACCCATTTGGTTGTTAAAATTTAGTCATCTACTTGATTCGCTACTATTAACTAGATCTATGGTTTCTAGAACTTCACCATATTTTCATGAATAAGTTACTCAATTGTTCCAAATCAGATTATTATGTTATTACTTGGTTTCTTTCATGAACTTTAGATCCTTATCTATGTAGTTCTGTAGTTCTTGAATTACACTTGCTAGGCCAAATATTAGCTATTTTTGATAAGCATGTCTTAATTTTTGAATATGCATTTATCAGTATAATGATGTTGTATGATCAGTTTGCAAGTCATTTTTAAGCTATATAGTATATCAATGAAATTCAGTCTTAAAGTGGTAATCATTTAATATATTGGGAGTAACATAATACCGAGTTGAACTAGAGTAGGCATCCATATGATCCCACAACTAATATCCATGAAGGTTTGAAGCCCTCACTGTGGGTATCAGTTTAGTGATTATGTCAACATGACTCTATACATTTGGCTGGGTATATTGGGTTCTTTTATAGGTTGCATATATCCGACTCCATATTTAGCTCATATGATTTTAAGATTAGTTATTAGTAGCTCCCACAGTTCAATCACACTCTATTGGATTAACAACTTTTTTGATACAGTCAGTATTCAGCTTGAACATGCTATTATTTGGTCATTAAATTTGTTAGCATCAATATTCAGTATCCCCACTATGTTCATATTATACTCTTGCTTTGTTTCTAGTTCAGTTATATCTTAAGTGCATGTTTACTCTATCCTGCAAGCTTAGTATATTCAAGTATTGACACATACCCTGCTCTACATCTTCTCATGATGTAGGTTCAAGTCCTCAACGGTCAGATCATACGTCATTTGGTTCCCAATCTCCAGTTCAATAGCATCAATGGTGAGTCCTCATTCTTCGAGGACAATAGTCATGATATCATTATTTTTTTCAGTCATTCAGTTATTGTTTTTGCTAGACTCAGCTGGGGCATGTCCCTATAATTCTGATAAGTTAAGAGGCTTATTAAAGACATAATATGCTTCAAGTTTAGTATTTGAGTTTGAAATCTATATTGTATTTAACCTCTTAGATTTCATTTATTCAATTAAGTATTTGGGTATTCCCCATTATTTTGAATTTATATCATATTTTATGCTTCATTTTATTATATCTAGTATGCTCATGATTATGCCAAAAGGGTTAGCTTAGGTCATATTTGATACTAGGTGTTGTGTACATGTCTCATAGGTAGCTTGGAATGTGAAAAACATTATATCAGAGCCTTAGGTTTAAGATTCCTAGGATGTCTGATAATCCACAATCAGTAGAATCTTTTTCATAAGGTGTGAAGTGCACCACATCTAACGATGGAGAGACGATAAAGAATTTTAGTAAACCTTCAATTCTTTTGTTTTTCTTATCGTGCATAGGGTATTTTAAAATTTCTCATGCTAATACTTTGTTATGCGCTTTCAGAGAATGTCTTCTCATAGAGCTAATGATAAGTTTGTAGTATATTCTTTGAAGATATATTCTTTGAAGATATTACATCATTATTTGTATGGTATCCATGTAGATGTGTTCACGGTTTACAAGAGCTTTACATTTGTGTTTACTTAGAAAGAGGTGAATCTCTTACAAATGAGGTGGTTAGAATTACTCTAGGATTATGACATTAGTATTCTTTACCACCAAGATAAGAAAATGTTGTTGTTTAATCTTTGATCAGGTTTTCTATAGGTAGTACCACTTATGTTGAGGAAAAAAAGAGAGAGTTAGTTAGGTATAGATGTTCATGAACTTAAATTTTTCTAAGTCCGACTGTTAGATTCAATAGATAAGGAGTAATGGTGATGAATGTGGATGAATCGTCATTAATGTCTGAATTGAAAGAAAAACAAGATCAACATACAATGTTTATTCAATTGAATTAAAATATCAATAAGCTATAAGTATTAGCTTTTAAATAGTGCGCAGTTGGTGTATTGAGATATCAAGGTAGGTTGTGTGATCAATAGTTTATGGACTCCAAGAGAAGATCATTGAGGAAGCTCATAGCTTCAGGAATTTCATTCATCCGGGTTCTACAAATATTTATCTTGATAAAGAAGTTTATTAGTGGAGTAATATGAAGAAATGCATTGCAGAATTTTTAGAAAAGTGTTTGAATTGCCAACAAGTTAAAGTAGAGAATCACAGGCCTGGTGGTTTGGCTCAGAATATAGAACATTAGGAATCTATGTGAGAGATGATTAATATGGATTTCATCAAAGGTTTAGAAAAGTCTCACATGCAACATTATTCCGTTTGGGTGATTGTGGAACGCATGACACAATCAACTCACATTTTACCCGTAAAGACTACTCATTGGCACGAAGATTATGTTAAGAAGCACAACAAAGAGTTGGTAAGAATCTATGGGGTTCCGCTCTCAATTATCTCAAATAAAGGTGCACAATTGACTATGAATCTTCTAGAAAGACTTGGGTTCAAAGGTGAACTTAGTACTGTATTTCCTCCTCATACAGATGGGCAAGTAAAGCGCACTATCAACACCTTAGAGGATATGTTGATGGTTCGTGTGATTGATTTCAAATGTAATTGGGATGATCACCTACTTCATTGGATATACTTACAACAATGGTTACCACTCGAGTATCAAAGTGGATCTTATGAAGCTCTTTATAAGAGAATATGTCCAGTTTATATGAAAAAATTTAGTTCATCAAGCTATGAAGAAGGTGAAAATGATTAAAGAGAGGTTGAAAATGGTACAGATTCATTAGAAATCCTATATTGTTATTAGGAGAAGAGTCTTACAATTTAATTTTAATGATTGGGTGCATTTAAAAGTTTCACCCAGAAAAGGGTGTTATGTGGTTTAGTAAAAAGGGGAAGCTTAATCGTTAGTATATCGATCTATAACTACTCCAAAAATAACTTAGGCAAAACTAGGGCCAAATGTATGTGAGATGAATTTTAAAAGTATTAATATGGTTTAAAATGATGGTTAACGCAGTGTCTAATTGGATTAAGTTTAAAGTCAAAGGTCAGGGGCGACAAAGATGTTCGACGACTAGTGACCTAACTTATTTGTTTTCAAGTGCTTATGTGTGTGTAATGATTTTATGAGGTCCTTATCTGGTCTATAATTATGTTTAGAGTCATCATTTTTAGTTTGGTAAGGTTTGGAGGTCAAACGTCCAAGAATGTCTGGTGACATTTTAAAGATAGCCATTAGACTTCATTGTTAGTTTTGATGTGTTTTAGCATGTTCTGTGACTTTTGTTTTTTGGAAATTATTTGTAGATGTTCCTATGACCTAGACGTTTATTTTTAGAGGTTCAATATCTGCGTACAACTCCACCTAGGACCCACAAGTGTCCCTACAAGGAAAACCCCAGTTTGGAGATCAACACTGCCAGGTAGTGGCAATCGACTGCCCCAAACGATGGCCTTTCGGTAAGACCACAAACCATTGATGTATTGAGCCAATGGATCCATGTAGCTTTCAGGTTCATGATTTTTAGACACAACAAACTCATGCTTCGTTCTGCAATTTTGACAGTTTTTCTGTTAAGACTTGGTGTTTTTTGGGAAATTCACTACAAGTCATATAAAATAAGATGATTATTTTAGGTTTTTATGGGTATTTTAGAAGTATATCATGAAATTCTCATTTAACCCTAGAACATAGATCGAAACCCATTCCCTCCCAATGTTTCCCCAAAAATCTCGTTGAGAGCTCAAGGAGAAGATGTAGCTTGAATATTGATATTCAATGTAGTTTCTTCTTAAATTATCATCGGGTTATTCTAGTATTGTATGGAATTTCTTCATCTAAGGCTTGTTATCACATTAGTGTTAATTTCAACGATTATTTTCAAAGATTTCAAAAAAATGAAAAGTCTACTTTATAATCTATGGATTGGGTTCTTGCATGAAACGTTTTGAAACATAATGATATGACATTATTGATGTATAATCGATTGTTTCCAATGAAATTCTCCATGAATACTAGACCTCCTCAAATTACTCAATTTTACTAAAATAAGGGTAGATTAATCTTGGCTAGCTAATAATGAATTCGTGTATATTGTTATGGACTCTTAATTTATGTATAGTTTATGAGTGTATGGTTTATATGATGTCTCAAATGGATCACATGAGTATTATGTATTCTTAGATAGACTTTATATTAAGCTTATTTAATTTAATTGATCTTTATGGTCATGGTTAAGGGCCTTTGAGTATTCTATTGGTTTATTTGACTATGGTTGGAAGTGGTGAGATATGATGGGAGGTATGTTGCCCTAAATCTCTTAATATTATGCATATATTTGTATTGTCCACTTATGCTGGCAGTGTTTATGTGTTAACTTTGTGAAAGATGTGGTCTCGTCAACATTACTTTATGATATGTATTACTACAGTGTTTAGGACATATATTGAGGTTTAGTGTTAGGTTTTTCATGTGAAATTATGTAATCATGTATAAGACATAATGTATTGTATGAACATGTATTTTAAAGAATGATAGATAAGAGGTGTTATTTGTGAAGGTTAATAGTAAGGGTGCCTTATAGATCTTGTATGATCTTGTTTGAGTGATAATATTATGATTCCTCTTATGTGTTTATATATGATGAAGCCATATATGTATATGTTAATGTTAACATGTTTAACTATTAAATGGATATGTATGACTAACGTAGTCCATGAGGACATCTCTCATGTGTTATTAGAAAGTAGTGTCTTGTGTGGTAGAATGGACTTCTCTCATGTGTTATGACAAAGTAGTGTCTTGTGTGGTGGACTTCTATCCCTTACTTGATACATGTATGAATGTTAATATAGGATGTATTGACTTAGGATTCTAAAGTCTTTTAGTCCTGAATGTATGAATAATAGGATACCTTGAATGATGTTTAGAATGTCCTTTGTGTGGAATCATAATCCTAGTGGTAAAGTTATGAACATTAAAGTCAAAATTCGTTATGACGTCCTTTATGTAATGAATCATGGACATAAGGTTGATTGGCTGAAACTACGTCATATCATCCTTAGAAAAATCATTAAGAGCTATATTGTTGCCATTATAATAAAGCCCTAGGAGAACCCTTTGGTAGGATTAATATTTTTGTGTTATGAACTTGATATGGAACCCCTTTGTATTAATCGTTACTGTATATTATTCCGTGAGAACAAAGGCTAAGAACGAGTGAGTATGATTTGGGAAGGAGATGTAATGAAGAATGAGAGTACAATACGAAATATGACTTTTATATTCTTTAACAATGTACCTAAATGGGATGTGTTCAAGTTCTACCATTTGCAAGTAGAACACCCTCCATCGGAGTAGTTTACAACATCGTATTCCATGATATTCCACCATGGTGTATGTCTGTTATTGCCTATTCTCATCATATTGGATGCCTACTAGAAATAGAAAAGTTCGATGAAGTTTAGGTGGTGGTATAAGACGCTATCTAGACATTGCACAATAGGCTTTGGTGATGTTAGTGAGAGTCCGTAGGCCTTCACTAAGAACATTACTTTAATTTCCTTATGTGATGAATGTCTCTTAAATGAACCAATGAATTTAATGACTTAAGTTAAGACACTATGGTAATTGAATAAGTATTTATCTAGAGTAGTTGAGGGTTGTCTAGTTAAGGTGTGAAGGGGGCATATGAATGGTCACTCCTTATCTTACCTAGATAAATCATCACAACGATTCTAGTTAGGAAAGTTTATTGATTATGTAGACATGATGCAAACTAAGAGTTTTAAGAATTATTTATGAAATATTGGATAGGTCAATCATTTAAATTATCTTCTTGATTTATTTAGGTAAATCTTTTGATTACCTTTTTAATGAAGAATGTCATATTTTATGTATTTTTTGATGTTAAGTGAGAATGACCTTACCCTAGGTAATCTATAGGATCGCTTAAGTGTTTGTGAAAGGGATTGTATAGGAGGTAACTTAACAACTCACTAAAGTGAAGCTTAGAATCACCTTTGGTAGAAGGATCTCATGCTTATGGGATTGGTGCATCCAATGTGTGTATCTAATTATACGCGGTATTAATGATCATTTAGGTTTTCCTAGAGAGGGTGTACGGGAGTTCTCTCTTCGTCTTACTTAAGTGAGTCTTAGATAAATTTTAGTTAGAGGATTTCATGCTAGCAAGTCTTCCTTGTGACGTTGAGAAAATTCACTGTCATCGTGAATTATTTCACTGTAAGGTTACATGGATTTAATGTAATGTTTTCCTACAGAAATTTATAAATTCGTCATGTGATTTTTTTATGTATTTCTAAGGTGTTAAATGTTGTTCTTATAGTATGATGTTTTAACAAAAATTCATTAAAAGCATGTTGTTTACTAAATTTCCATTTTTTTAATGGTTTTGGCATGACTTCCATAATTAATGTATCTAATGTTGTAACCCCTTCTTTTTCCCTTTTTAACTAAAGTGTGGGGAATTTAATGTCTTGGTATGCCATGGAGTATGGATAGGTTTTTAAGGGTTTAAGATGAGGTACTGGTGAGTCCTCATCTATCAAAGAACAATATCCACAAGTTTCTTTATGTCATAGTCTTTATTTTATGTCTTGTATGGGATAAGTTTCAAGTATTATATACTCCATTGTTTAAATGGTTCAATGAGAAATTTTGAAGGTTTAATGTTTAAAATGAAAGTCTTCTGTTTGATTATTAATTAAGGTAAGAGTTTTTTTGTGTGAAGAAGCTTTTAAAATATTACTCATTTTACAATGTTTTATTTTTAAATGAATGATACGAGTATTTTTGGTGAGATTTTTTGAAGTTTCATTGTCGTGTGGCAACTCAACGATGCTCTAACTGCCAGGGTATACTTCTGGGTCGTTACAAAGTTTACATCAGAGCATAAGGTTTGCATGTGTCTTAGTTGTCTCATGAACCACATCTAGTAGAGTCTTGTTCATAATGTGAAGTGCATTACATTATTAATAAGAGACTATTGGGTGCTACGAAAAGTTTCACTTCTTCATCCATCTAATCATGCCTAAGAGGTTTGTATATTGTGTTTTTCCCTTTTTCCCTTATGCTTTGGTGCTTTGAGTGTGACTTTTTGAATATTGTGTGGAGGGAGAGAAAAAATCATATGTTACTTGTTATATGAGATATGGGAGGTTGTAAGGGTAAACTTAGGTTTGTTTAGTAACCTTTTGAAGGATAGTTTATTTGTAAAGAATGGTAAGGTATAGAGTTAGAAATGTGAAAATGTGGTTGTTCAGATGTTTTGAAAATTTTTAAGACCCAACAATAGAAAGGAAGGTGATGAGATTTGAAAGAGTAAAGATGAGTTTCTCCTAGTAAGGGGGATGTGGTGGTTAGATGGTTACACCTTCGAGAGTCTTTAGTTTTCAAGAGATAGGCTTTAATTCAGAAAGTATTTGTATGGTTAAGGTGTTTTGAGGGAGTTCCTTGTAATACATGTTATGTCGACCTTAAATTGGGTTTCTCCTAAGTGGGGGAGTATGGGGAACAATATGGTTTTTGAGAGTGAGATACCCTTAACCTTTCTTGATGTGTTTATTCAAACCTAAAATAATGAGTTCTTAGTAACTTGATTTATGTAGGATTCTTTTTTTTAAATTGAATTGTAAGCATTCTCTTTATGATATATATGTATTTGGAATAAGTTTTGTTGAATGAGAAAATGAGTTTTCATGTATGGTATCTTTATCATTGTTCATGTGCATCTAGTGTAGGTGGTTACATGAAGGTGAATACTAAGTATGTATAAATTGTTATATGATATTTATTTGTTGATCATTTATAAGGAATTTCTTAAGTGTTGCATTGTTAGATTGTGTAGCATGTTATTTTTAAAGAAAAAATGGAGGTTAGTGTAATGATTTTTTGAAAATATATAAATTGTTATTTCGTGTAAAATGGTTTTATGGTGTCTATATTAATGTAAATAATCATGAAAGTGTGTTGGGAATAATTTTTCTCCAATATAAAATAAGGATTGTGGGTCTTATGACATGATGAGTAGTAGATTAGTTTCTAGCTTCTTGTCGTGTTGTGATTCTCTTGTTTCTGTGAAAATGATGTTTCTCCTAAAGAAATATTGTGTTGTTTGGTTATGTGCTTCTAGTCTTGCATTAATCATCTTTTGATAATGTCTAAAATGAAGCAAGTGTCATTCGGGAACAAATGTTGTCCAAGTGGGGGAGCATATACCACCTCATAAAATGAATTAGGCAAAACTAGGGCTTAATGTTTGAAAGATACAGTTTTGAAGTCCTAAGATGGTTTAAAATGATGTTTGAGTTAGTTTTTAAAGGTTTAGATCATGTTTTCAGTCAAACGTTATGGGAAAACAAAAATATTCGACGACTAGTCACCTATGTGTCTTATGTTTTTTCATGTTCTTATGTGTGTTTAATGAGTTTATGTAACGACCTGTTTAGTCGTTTGGAGCAACAGACTCCAATTCTAGAAAAACTGGCAGAAGCGACGGACCCCACGACGGATCGTCATGGGCACGACGGACCGTCGCAGGGTCTCATTTTAAAACACTTGCAAAATCTGAAATTGGGTACTGAAAATCGACTCTCTGAACTTCGTGACGGAATGGCAGGACGGACCGTCACAGGCGTGACAGACCCTCATAGATTGTTTAGTGGAAATTGACTCTCTGACCCTTGCGACGACCTGCAGGACGGACCGTCGCAGGCACGACGGCCCGTCACAGGTTGCGCAATCCCAGTCTGGGTCGGATTTCTTGATACGTTTTAAGGGACATTTTTGACTATTCTTGCCTTAATTATAAAGTTAGAGGGTTAAGGATTATAAGTCTAATTACTTGGGGGTTAAAAGAGTTAACCTTAAGTTAATTAGTGGGGTATTATTGCCATCTTTTATTCTTAATTATATACTAATTAGGGTAACAGAAAGAGGGTTTGAATAAAGAGAATAGAAAGAACAAGTGAAAGAGAGAGAAAGTTGAGAGAGAGAGAGAATCGAACGAGAAGGGAGAAACAAAGCTTTGGGAAAATTCATGCTTGATTCAATTCTTCGGTGGAGGTAGGTTATGGTTTTCATGCTATTCGTAGTAGACTTTCAGTAGCGAATGATATGTATTGGTAGTATTGTAAACCTGTCTATATGCTTAATTGTATGCTTGCATGAATCTGATTATGTGATTGTGATAAAACAAGCATGATTAAAACTATTGAATCCCAAATCTTGAAAGAAACTTTAATATACATTATTAATGATGATGCCTTGGTATAGAAGAAGGCTTGATGAATTAAAGTAATGGGATGTATGATGCCTTGGTATAAAGAAGGCTTGATGAATTAAAGTAATGGGATTGATGATGCCTTGGTATAGAGAAGGCTTGATGAATTTATAGAATGATATTAGTGGATCGGAGTGTCACGTTCCGACACATAGTATTAGTGGATCGGAGAGTCACGTTCCGACACATAAAATTAGGGGATCGGAGTGTCACGTTCTGACACATAGAATTAGGGGATTGGAGTGTCACGTACCGACACATGTAGGGGATCAGAGTGTCACGTTCCGACACATGTAGGGGATCGGAGTTTCACGTACCGACACATGTAGGGGATCAGAGTGTCACGTACCGACACATGTAGGGGATCGGAGTGTCACGTTCCGACACATAGAATTAGGGGATCGGAGTGTCACGTGCCGACACATAGTAGTAGGGGATCGGAGTGTCACGTACCGACACAAGAGGAGGAAAGATAATGAATCTTGAAAGATGATAATATGCTCAACTTAATATACTTAATTCCCAAATGAGTATGGTATTGAGGCTTGAGCCCTTATGGATGAGCTTGATGGTACTTACTGATGATTATAGTACTTATTGTTGCTACATGTTGAGTTTTATAGTTGATTTATGATATTACTTGATATATATTGTTCTCTAATTTGAGTTGACCGATGATATCTACTCAGTACCTGTGGTTTGTACTGACCGCTACTTTTATGTTTTTTTCGTGTTATTTGTGGAATACAGCAAACGTTCCGTCATCTTCAACTCAGCAGTGATTCTAGCCAGTCTTCGTCATACCGGATATTCAGGGTGAGCTAATGCTTCTAGCTTGGACTGGGTCTTCTTCTTCAAGTCTTGATGCCTTGAACATCCGGCATGGACTAGTTTCTTATGTATTTTTAGCTTTTAGATACTCTTAGTTTAGTAATTTAAAGGTAGATGTTCTTGTGGTGATGACTTCCAGATTTTGGGAAATAATAGTTACTGAATTGTTTTTCATTAATGAGTTTAAGTCTTCCGCATTACTTTCTGTTGATATTATATTGAAATGTTAAGGTTTAGATTGGTTGGTTCGCTCACATAGGAGGGTAAGTGTGGGTGCCAGTCGCGGCCCGGATTTGGGTCGTGACAAACTTGGTATCAGAGCCTTAGGTTCGTTGGTCTCATCACACAACAACAGGTCTAGTAGAGTCTTAAGGAACGGTGGGGGACGCCTTTACTTTTCCTTGAGAGGCTATAAGACTTTAGGAAAATTTCACTCTTTCATTCTTTCTTTCGTGCTACTACTTGAGTCCAATTGGTATCTAGGCGATACGAATTGGTATCTGACCATCTTCACTCTCTTTTACAGATGGTTAGAGCTAGAGCAACGACTACGCCAACACCAGCACCGGCGGGACAGGGTGCGTCTGAGCCAGCCACTGGGGCTGTAGCTCGAGGAAGAACAGCGGCAAGAGGCCGTGGTAGAGGTCGTGGGAGGACGTCCTCTAGAGGAAGAGGACGAGCACCTAGCCCATCTGGTACTAGGGCGGTGACTCCTCCACCGACTGAGGAAGTGATAAGAGAGGGGGAGGATGGGGTGAATGAATAAGTGCAAAATGAGGAAATTCCACCCCAACCTACCCTAGAGATGATCAATCAGGTTGTGGCTTATCTTAGCGGGTTATTTGATCAGGGCCAGACACCCCCAGTGTTTTCTGCACCAGCACCTCAGGCTCCAGAGGTACAACATGCGGCTACTATGGCTCCCCGCATGGATGTTCCATTGGAAATAAGTACATTTCCTCGTCTGACTACAGGGCCTGTAATGACAAGTGATCAGCATGAACTTTTCAGTAAGTTCTTGAAATTGAAACCTCCAGTCTTCAAGGGTGCTGAATCGGAGGATGCTTATGATTTTTTGGTTGACTGTCACGAGCTACTACACAAGATAGGTATAATAGAACGGTTTGGGGTGGAGTTCGTGAGTTATCAGTTTCGAGGGAACGCCAAAATGTGGTGGCGATCCCATGTTGAGTGTCAACCGACAGAGGCACCACCTATGACTTGGGCCTCATTCTCTAGCTTGTTTATGGAGAAGTATATCCCTCGGACTTTGAGGGATAGGAAAAGGGATGAGTTCTTGAGCCTAGAGCAAGGTAGGATGTCGGTCAATGCTTATGAGGCTAAGTTTCGTGCACTATCAAGATATGCCACTCAACTCTGTTTCAGTCCTCAAGAGCGGATTCGCCAGTTTGTGAAGGGGTTGAGGTCAGAATTGCGGATTTCGGCCTTACAAGTAGCGGCAACGGCAAAATCCTTCCAAGAAGTAGTAGACTTTATGATAGAAGTGGAAGTAGTGAAGCCGGACGACTTCACCACAACATTGACATCAAAAAGGTTTCGAAAGGGAGGTGAGTTTAATGGTTCTTACACTAGAGGACAGGGTTCGGGAAGTTACTCAGTCCAACCAATTCAGTCTTCACTACAGACTGTAGTTGGGGGACCACCTCAGATCGGTCAACACTTCTCCGAGGGGCCGATGCTTTACTCCAGAGAGTGTTATGGATGTGGGGAGATTGGACATATTAGGAAAAATTGTCCCAGACAAAGTTATAGACCCCCAATAGCTAGAGGTAGAGGTGGTCATCGTAGAGGCCGTTATTCTGGAGGACGTGGTGGTCGAGGTAATGGTGGTCACCAAAATGGCAGAGGTAATTGGCAAAATGGGGCCACTACATCACAACATGGTAACGGCAACGGATAGACGAACGATAGGGCCCATTGTTACGCTTTCCCTGGGCGGTCTCAAGCGGAGACATCTGATGCTGTTATCACAGGTAATCTTCTCGTTTGTGATTGCATGGCTTCTGTATTGTTTGATCCTGGATCCACGTTTTCTTATGTATCTTCCTCATTTGCTAATGACCTAAATTTACATTGTGAATTACTTGATATGCCTATTCGTGTCTCTACTCCAGTGGGTGAGTCTGTGGTTGTTGAAAAGGTATATAGGTCTTGTTTGGTAAACTTTGTGGGGAGCAACACTTATGTAGATTTGGTTATCTTAGAAATGGATGATTTTGATGTGATTCTGGGTATGACTTGGCTTTCTCCGCAATTTGCAATCTTAGATTGTAATGCTAAAATGGTGACGTTAGCCAAGCCTGGGACAGGCCCGTTAGTGTGGGAGGGTGACTACACTTCCAATCCGGTGCGTATCATCTCCTTACTTCATGCTAAGAAAATGGTTAGTAAAGGGTGTTTAGCTTTCTTGGCACATCTCAAGGATTACACTACCCAAGTACCTTCGATTGAGTCGGTTTCGGTAGTCCTTGAGATTCTGGATGTGTTCCCTGCAGATCTTCCTGGTATGCCACCAGATAGGGATATTGACTTCTTTATCGATCTTGAACCGGGTACTCGCCCCATTTCTATACCCCCTTATAGAATCACTCCCGCGGAGTTAAGATAGTTAAAAGCCCAACTTCAAGAGTTGTTAAACAAAGGCTTTATTAAACCAAGTGCATCTCCTTGGGGTGCTCCGGTTTTGTTTGTAAAGAAGAAGGATGGGAGTTTTCGGATGTGCATAGATTACAGACAACTAAATAAAGTAACCATTAAGAACAAGTATCCTCTTCCTCGCATTGATGACTTGTTCGATCAGTTACAAGGTGCTTGTGTCTTCTCTAAGATTGACCTGAGATCCGGTTATCATCAATTGAAAATACGAGCAACGGATGTGCCAAAGACTGCTTTACGAACGAGGTATGGGCATTACGAATTTGTGGTGATGTCTTTTGGTCTTACGAATGCCCCTGCTGCGTTCATGAGCTTGATGAACGGGATTTTTAAGCCATATTTGGACCTCTTCGTGATCGTTTTTAATGATGATATATTGGTATACTCAAAGAGCAAGAAGGAACATGAAGAACATTTGAGAATGGTATTGGAAATGTTGAGGGAGAAAAAGCTTTATGCCAAGTTCTCTAAGTGTGAGTTTTGGCTAGATACAGTGTCCTTCTTGGGGCACGTGGTTTCTAAGGATGGACTGATGGTGGATCCTTCTAAGATTGAAACAGTGAAGAATTGGGTAAGACCCACTAATGTGTCAGAAATAAGGAGCTTTGTTGGGTTAGCTAGCTACTACCGCCGATTTGTCAAGGGATTCTCTTCTATTGCTTCCCAATAGACGAACTTGACTAAGCATAATGTTCCATTTGTATGGTCGGACGAATGTGAGGAAAGCTTTCAGAAGCTCAAGACTTTGTTGACTACCGCACCTATCCTTACCTTGCCAGTAAGGGGTAAGAACTTCATTGTTTATTGTGATGCATCCTATTCTGGTTTGGGTGCAGTACTAATGCAAGAGAAGAGTGTGATTGATTATGCTTCAAGACAATTAAAAGTGCATGAACGTAACTATCCCACTCATGATTTGGAATTGGCCACCGTAGTGTTTGCATTAAAGCAATGGAGACACTATTTATATGGGGTTAAGTGTGAGATCTATACGGATCATCGTAGCCTTCAGTATGTCTTTACTCAGAAAGATTTGAACTTAAGACAGAGGATGGATGGAGTTACTAAAGGACTACGATATCACTATCTTGTATCATCCGGGGAAGGCGAATGTTATAGTTGATGCTTTAAGTAGGAAGGCGGGAAGCATGGGAAGTCTAGCTCACTTGCAAGCTCCTAGACGCCCATTGGCTAGAGAGGTTCAGACTCTAGCTAATGACTTGATGAGATTAGAATTAAATGAGAAGGGAGGATTGTTGGCTTCTGTGGAGGCAAGATCTTCCTTTCTTGACAAGATTAAGGGGAGACAGTTCGGTGATGAGAAACTGCGCAGGATCCAAGATAAGGTATTGCGAGGAGAGGCTAAGGAAGCACAAATCGATGAGGAAGGTGTTTTGAGAATCAAGGGAAGGGTATGTGTACCCCGAGTTAATGATTTGATCAACACTATTCTGACAGAGGCTCATAGTTCGAAGTATTCGATACATCCGGGTGCATCCAAGATGTACCGTGACCTAAAGCAACACTTTTGGTGGAGTAGAATGAAGCGTTATATTGTTGATTTTATTGTCAGATGTCCAAACTGTCAACAAGTAAAGTATGAACACCAGAGGCCCGGAGGAACCCTTAGGAGAATGCCCATTCCAGAATGGAAGTGGGAAAGAATTGCAATGGACTTTGTGGTTGGTCTTCCCAAGACATTGGGAAAGTTTGATTCTATTTGGGTAATTGTTGATAGGTTAACTAAGTCTGCTCATTTTATTCCGGTTAAGGTGACTTACAATGCCTAGAAGTTAGCCAAGATCTATATCTCAGAAATCGTTCGATTGCATGGGGTTCCACTATCCATCATATCAGATAGAGGTTCGCAGCTTACTTCTAAGTTTTGGAAAACATTGCATGCGGAATTGGGTACTAGGTTGGACCTTAGTACTGCGTTCCATCCTCAGACCGATGGTCAGTCTGAGAGAACGATTCAAGTGTTGGAAGATATGCTTCGTGCATGTGTGATAGAGTTTGGTGGCCATTGGGATAGCTTCTTACCCTTAGCGGAGTTTTCATACAATAATAGCTATCACTCAAGCATTGATATGGCTCCATTTGAAGCATTGTATGGTAGAAGATGTAGGTCTCCCATTGGTTGGTTTGATGCATTTGAGGTTAGGCCTTGGGGTACTGACCTTTTGAGGGATTCGATAGAGAAAGTGAAGTCTATTCAAGAAAAGCTTCTAGCGGCGCAAAGTAGACAAAAAGAATATGCAGATCGAAAGGTTAGAGACTTAGAGTTCATGGAGGGTGAACAAGTCTTGTTGAAAGTTTCACCAATGAAAGGGGTGATGCGGTTTGGTAAAAGGGGTAAACTAAGTCCAAGTTACATTGGACCATTTGAAGTACTTAAGCGAGTAGGAGAGGTGGCTTATGAGTTCGCCTTGCCTCCAGGGCTGTCCGGAGTGCATCCAGTATTCCATGTGTCTATGTTGAACATATATCATGGGGATGGAAATTACATTATCCGTTGGGATTCAGTTTTGCTTGATGAGAACTTGTCTTATGAGGAGGAGCCTGTTGCTATCTTAGCTAGAGAAGTTCGCAAGTTGAGGTCAAGAGAGATTGCATCCATCAAGGTGCAATGGAAGAATCGACCGGTTGAAGAAGCCACTTGGGAGAAGGAGGCAGATATGCAAGAAAGATACCCACATCTGTTTACAGATTCAGGTACTCCTTTTCTCCCTTATTTTCCTTCTTGTGATTTTTCGGGGACGAACGATGGGTAAATTGGTATCTATTGTAACGACCTGTTTAGTCGTTTGGAGCAACAGACTCCAATTCTAGAAAAACTGGCAGAAGCGACGGACCCCACGACGGACCGTCATGGGCACGACGGACCATCGCAGGGTCTCGTTTCAAAACACTTGGAAAATCTAAAATTGGGTACTGAAAATTCGACTCTCTAAACTTCGTGATGGAATGGCAGGACGGACCGTCACAGGCGTGACGGACCGTCATAGATTGTTTAGTGGAAATTGACTCTTTGACCCTTGCGACGACCTGCAGGACGGACCGTCGTAGGCACGACGGCCCGTCACAGGTTGCGCAATCCCAGTCTGGGTCGGATTTCTTGATACGTTTTAAGGGACATTTTTGACTATTCTTTCCTTAATTATAAAGTTAGAGGGTTAAGGATTATAAGTCTAATTACTTGGGGGTTAAAAGAGTTAACCTTAAGTTAATTAGTGGGGTATTATTGCCATCTTTTATTCTTAATTATACACTAATTAGGGTAAAAGAAAGAGGGTTTGAATAAAGAGAATAGAAAGAACAAGAGAAAGAGAGAGAAAGTTTAGAGAGAGATAATCGAACGAGAAGGGAGAAACAAAGCTTTGGGAAAATTCTTGCTTGATTCAATTCTTCGATGGAGGTAGGTTATGGTTTTCATGCTATTCGTAGTAGACTCTCAGTTGTGAATAATATGTATTGGTAGTATTGTAAACCTATCTATATTCTTAATTGTATGCTTGCATGAATATGATTATGTGATTGTGATAAAAAAACATGATGAAAACTATTGAATCCAAAATCTTGAAAGAATCTTTAATATACATTATTAATGATGATGCCTTAGTATAGAAAAAGGCTTGATGAATTAAAGTAATGGGATTGATGATGCCTTGGTATAAAGAAGGCTTGATGAATTAAAGTAATGGGATTGATGATGCCTTGGTATAGAGAAGGCTTGATGAATTTATAGAATGATATTAGTGGATCGGAGTGTCACATTCCGACACATAGTATTAGTGGATCGGAGTGTCACGTTCCGACACATAGAATTAGGGGATCGGAGTGTCACGTTCCAACACATAGAATTAGGGGATCGGAGTGTCACGTACCGACACATGTAGGGGATCGAAATGTCACGTTCCGACACATGTAGGGGATCGGAGTGTCACGTACCGACACATGTTGGGGATCGGAGTGTCACGTACCGACACATGTAGGGGATCGGAGTGTCACGTTCCGACACATAGAATTAGGGGATCGGAGTGTCACATGCCGACACATAGTAGTAGGGGATTGGAGTGTCACGTACCGACACAAGAGGAGGAAAGATAATGAATCTTGAAAGATGATAATATGCTCAACTTAATATACTTAATTCTCAAATGAGTATGGTATTGAGGCTTAAGCCCTCATGGATGAGCTTGATGGTACTTACTGATGATTATAGTACTTGTTGTTGCTACATGTTGAGTTTTATAGTTGATTTATGATATTACTTGATATATACTGTTCTCTATTTTGAGTAGACCGATGATATCTACTCAGTACCCGTGGTTTGTACTGACCCCTACTTTTATGTTTTCTTCTTGTTATTTGTGGAATGCAGCAAACGTTCCGTCATCTTCAACTCAGCAGTGATTCTAGCCAGTCTTCGTCATACCGGATATTCAGGGTGAGCTAATGCTTCTAGCTTGGACTGGGTCTTCTTCTTCAAGTCTTGATGCCTTGAACTTCCGGCATGGACTAGTTTCTTATGTATTTTTAGCTTTTAGATACTCTTAGTTTAGTAATTTAAAGGTAGATGTTCTTGTGGTGATGACTTCCAGATTTTGGGAAATAATAGTTACTCAATTGGTTTTCATTAATGAGTTTAAGTCTTCCGCATTACTTTCTGTTGATATTATATTGAAATGTTAAGGTTTAGATTGGTTGGTTCGCTCACATAGGAGGGTAAGTGTGGGTGCCAGTCGCGGCCCGGATTTGGGTCATGACAGTTTATGAGGTGAATAAATGGTTTACAATAGTTTTTAGAGTTTCATTTTGTGTTTACTAAGATACATAAAGCAAGCATCCAAGAATATCCGGTGAATTTTGGAATATATTCATTGGACGTCCTTGTGAGATTGAATGATTTGCTTCTTGTGTGGCTTGTTTAATGTTGAACTTGTTTGGACATTTTCCTAATACCTAGACGTGCTTGTTTAGATTTTTAACATTCGGGTACGTCTCCACCTAGGACCCACAAGGGTCCCTAGAAGGAGGACCTCTACTTGGAGCTCAACATTGTGACGCAATAGCAATTGATTTCCCCAAACAACAATGGGTCAATTAGACAACGGACTGTAGAAGAGGGGTGCTGATTGAACCATGTATCCAGTAGGTTGAGAAAATTCAGACAGAACCAACGGACCCCCTTGATGGGGCATGGTCCCACCCATGGACCGTCAATGCTAGGGCGTCGATGGTGGTGCAAAAAAGCCAGTATTTCTATTAAGACTTGGGATTTTTTGGGAAATTTACCCCAGAACTTATAAAATAGGAGGACATTTATTTTAGATGTTTATCGGTATTTTATGAGTAAATAATTTCTTAAATTCCTATTTTAACCCAGTACCTAGATCAAAACCCATTCCCTCCCAAAGTGTCTCGAAAAGCCTCCATGAGAACTCAACGTGAAGAGGGAGCTTGAACATGGATCGTCAATGGAGTTTCTTAATCAATTAATATCAGGTTCTTCTAATAAGGTATGTGTGTTCTTCATCTAAGGATTTCGATTACCTTAGAGTCAATTTAAAAGATTATTTTTAAAGATTTAAAAAAATGAAAAAGTTTAATTTCTACTCTAAGTCTTGGTTCTTGCATGAAACGTCTTCAAACATTAACATATGATATTATTGATGTATAATTGATTTTTCCCAATAAAATTATCCATGAACCCTCAACCTTTTCAATTCTCTCAGTTTGACTAAAATATGGGTAGATTGAATTTTTCTTACTAGTAATAAATTCATTTGTAGATTGTTATAGGCTCTTATTTATGTACAGATTATGATTGTAGGTTTATAGGTTGTTTAACCTTGATAACACGAGTCTTATATTTTCTTAGATCCGTTATATATTCAGATGATTGAATTGTATTGATGTTCATGGCCATGGGTAAGGGCCTTTGAGTATTGTGTTGGTTGTTTTGTCTATGGATGAAAGTGGAGATATTGGATGGGCGGTATGTTGACCTAACTCTATTAATATATATATACATTTTTTATTACAATGATTGATTAATATGGTACACTTATGGTGGAAGTGTTTATGTGTTACCTCTGTATAGGATGTGGCCTCGTCATCATTATTTTATGAATTGTATCAGTACCATGTTTAGGAATTATATGAAGGCATAGTGTGAAGTTCTTTATGTGAATTAATGTAATCATGTCTATGCTTTTATGGATCGTATGAACATGTGGTTTGAAGCATGATAGATTATAGGCGCTATTTGTGAAGGTTAATAGTAAGGGTGCCTTAGAGTGCTTGTATGATCTTATGTCAGTGATTATGTTATGACTAATGTTATTTGATGATATGTGATGAAGCCATATATGGATGTGTTAATTTTATCATGTTGTACTATTAAATGTCTATGTATGACTAAGGTAGTCCATGAAGACTTCTTTCATTTATTATGAGAAAGTAGTTTCTTGTGTGGTATACTTGTTTCCCTTACTTGATCCATGTATGAATTTGAATATGAGATGTCTTGACTTAGGATTCTAAAGATCTTAGTCTTGAATGTAGAATGATGTTAAGAAGTGTGGAACCGTAAACCTAGTTGTTAGGTTATAAACATTTAACTTGAAAGACGTAATAGTATCCTTCATGTAATGAATGATAGACTTAATCTTGATTGGCTGGAATGACATCATGTAATCTTTAGTAAAAATCATAATGAGCTATCTTATCGCAATTTTAAGGCAGTCCATAGGGGAACTCTATGGTAGGGTTGATGAATCGGGTTATGAACTTGATATAGAAACCTTTTATATGAACCTTTAATGTAAATTAGTCTATGAGAACAAAGTATGTTACTAGGTAAGTATGGTTCGGTAAGTAGCTCTAGTGAAGAACAAGACTAGAGTACAAATTAAGCCCTTCATATTGCCTAACCATGTGCCTACATGGGATGCATAAAAATTCTTGTATTGGCAAGTAGAACACCCTCCATTAGAATAGGTTACAACTCCGGATTCCTTGATATTCTACCATGGTCTATGTTAATTGTTGCAAATTTTTATCATATGGGATACCTACAAGCATTAGTGAAGTTCTATGAAGTTAAACTGGCTGTATGGGACACTACTAGACATTGCATAATAGGCTTTGAATATGTTAGTGATAGTCCCTGGGTCTTCTCCAACACCATTATTTCAATGTCCTTATGTGATGAATGTCTCTTAAACGAACTAATTAATTACTTGAGTTAAGAAAGCATGTTAAATGAATAAGTACTTATCTAAATTATTTAAAGGTTGTCTAGTCAAGGTGTGAAGGGGGAATAGGAATGGTCACTTCTTTTCTTACCTAAATAAGCCTTAAGAATGACTTAAGTTAGGAATGTTTATTGATTATTTAGACACGATCAAAACTTGAGTAGTCTTACGGACTATTTAGGTTATCTTGGAGATGGGAATCATGGAAGTTATCTTCTTGATTTACTTATGTAAGTCTTTTAATAACAATTGGAAGAGAGAATGTCATATTTTATGTATGTTATGATGTTAAGTGAGATTTATCTTGTTCTAGGTAATCTATAGGATATCTTATGTTTTTGTGAAAGCGTTTGTATGAGCGGTCGCTTCACAGCTATCTCAAATGAATCTTAGAATCACCATTGTTAGGAGTATCTCATGATTATGGGTTTCGTATATTGTAAGTATGCATATCTTGTCTTACTTAAGTGAGTCTTAGATAGCTTTTAGTGTGAGGATCGCCTGCTAGCAACTTTTCCTTGTGAAGTTGAGAAACTTCACTATCATCGTGAATTAAGTCACTGTAAGGTGAAACGGGCTTAATGTAATGTTTTCCTAAAAATTTGATAAATTCCATATGTGATTTCTTATGTGTTTATAAGGTGTTAAATGTTTTTGTTATGTTTATATTATGATGTTTTTTTTCAAAATTCATGTAAAGCATGTTATTTACTAAATATCCGTTTGTCATAGTTTTTGCATGACATCTATACTTAGTGCATCGAATGTGCTAACCCCATCTTTTCCCTTTTTGGCTAAAGTGTAGGGAATTGGAAGTATTGATATGCCACGGAGGATGGATAGGTTTCTATGGATTGAGGATGAAGTATTTGATCCACAAGTTTCCTTTATGTATTAGTCTTTATTTTATGTCTTGTATGGACTTAATCCCAAGAATTATATACTCCAATCTTTAGATTGTTCAATGTGTTTTGGTGAAGGTTTAAAGTTTTAAAAGATATTCTTCTGATTGCATAATCATTATAGAAAAATTTCTTTGTGTCTGAAGAAAGTTTTAAATTATTACTCATTTTACAATGTAAACAATGCAACGAATCATACGAGTTGAATTCGTGAAGCTTCTTGAAGTCTTATTATCCGTGTGGTGACTCATTGATGATCTAATTTCTAGGATGTACTTGTGTGTCATTATACTGACCTTATGATATATCAAAGAGTATTGATGATGTATCTTAGAACTTGGAGCTACCATAAGAGTTAGCCGCGATTCACTCATGGTATCTCATCTCCATGTTAAAGAAGGGAATGGGGGCCATCATTGATCATACCAACTGCAGATATTGGGGTGAAGGTGTCAAATCCTGGGAGCACCACCTAGAATTAACATGGCGCACTTCACCATTTCGAGGTCTTATACAAGCCCATAATTATCAGTCATCGCATTCTCATAGGTAAATTTAACGGAAAATATAAAACTTTCATACCATATCATATGCTACAACATAACTTTCATCTGTATATAAATGATCATAAGTACATATTTAAACTGTAGTCTCTTTATTTTGTCCGAGATTCAACATCATTAGAGTATATTAGGGATACGACTATATTATTAGTAGGCGAGAGGTCTATGTAAAAATCACGATATATAGAGGAAAAGTTTAAAATTTTCCATGTTTTCAACCTATAAATGTGATGATGTAAGCTAAAAGGCTAGTCTTAGTACTTCATGAGGAAGACGACGATGTTTACATCTAGGGCTGCTTCCAGTATATGAAAAGGTATGAACTAGAAATCTAGTTTTAATAGGGTTCTTGGTTCTCTTGATTATTGGGCTTTATACCTTCTTAATACAGGGCGTCAACCCTTCTTGATACCTGCTATTGGTTAGTGCAATGAGTATTATTTATATTTGTAGCTTTAAATATCCAATTTGATACTCTTTGTATATTGCTTACTTAATTTGTTGATTTTGTTTAAATTATGTTTCCCTTGACTTGAAATTGATAACTTGGTGAATATGAGGGCTCCGGACCTATAGTTTTTCACCACTAAGATATATGCTTGGCGATAGTCGTTTATGTTGTAAGGAATGTTTGTAAGGACGCTTCAAGTTGACCATCAATGATGGTGATTTTTAACACTTATGGAAGATCACACTTGCATATACGCATATATATTTTGTATAATGCCTTGGACTTGTACATGGTCTACGGGTTATACATTTACATGATACTTGGAGGTCTTATTTGTTTATCTCACCATAGGTTGTAATAAGTATGGTTATACATTTTTATATTTTTGGGGTTTGTAAACACAAGTCTTGTACTATACTAATTTATTATATGTTTTGGAAGTTTGTGTGAAGCATGAATCAGCTAATTTTGTTATACGGAAGTTTGTAATGTTTTTCTTATTTCGTTATTAAGTGTGAGGATAATATATCCATGTAAGGCTTAGAAATTTTGGGAGGGTTTTTCGTCATAAGTTAAGATTTCGTGTCATATAAATTTTCACCTTACACAAATTTTAAATGGGCAAGATGTACATCTTTCACTAAATTATTCTTTATGAACCTAATCCATCAACTAGATTAAAATTATTATGCCTTTCGCTAAACTCATTTGAATGTCGCTAGTTTGAAATTAGGTTTCTTTCCATGTACTAATATCTCTCGGAAGCGGTTGCTACACAAGAGTTTGCAAATTCACTTGAACATAAACCGCAACGAGCAGTTACTAATGCTGAGTTTTGACAATCAATTAGGATAATAAGTCATGTATTTAGTAACTAGGTTTGTTAGAAATAGTAGATTGACAAGAAGAGGCTGACACATTGAGGGTTCATGAGTACTTAAGAATTAATCCCCTAACTTTCACTAGTTTGAGCACTATTGAGGATCCATATAAATTCACCGAGGAAATGAAAAAGGTAATAGAGGTGATGCATATTTCTGAACTTAACGAGTTGAGTTAATTGAATATCAATTGAATAATGTTTTTAGGACTTATTTTGACGAATTGAAGGAAGGTAGAGATGAAAATGTGTCTTCTACAAGTTGGGCATGTTTTGAAAGGCTTTGATGGGATGTTTCTTTTCTCATGAGCTGAAATTGGCCAAAGTACGTGAGTTCCTCACAAATAAGCAGGATTCTCAAAATGCCATGAATTTAGTTGAAGTTCACAAAAATATCACGTTATGCTTTGGAAATAAATAAGGACATAAAGAGTAGAATGAGCTTGATTTTTGTTGGGTTGGGCCATCTATGATGTAGATTGTCCGGCATCAATGCCTATTGGGGACATGGACATTTTGAGGTTGATGGTCTATTGCAGCTGGTAGAGGAAGAGAAGTGGATAAATAGAAAGGAATTCAATAAAAAGATGTCTAAGATAGGGAATTAGTCCGGGTATAGAAAGAGTAACTCCAACTGGTCCTCTTTCCATATAAAATAGAGGAGACCTGATTAGTCCGGGTATAGCAAGAGTAACTCCAACTGGTCCTCTTTCCATATAAAATAGAGGAGACCTGATCCATCATTTTTAAGTGCACCTGCACCTAAGAACAAGGGTAACAAGGGTGATTACTATTGTTGGAATTCTATATCTAAACATTCCTAGTTACAAATTAGTGTGGGGCAAATGGGTAGTAATCCTCTTGCATGCAGTAAGTGTGGTAGTATCCACTTTGGTATTTGTAATGAGGGCTCTACTAGTTGTTTCAAGTGTGGTTAGATTTGGAATTTCATATGAGATTGTCACAAGAATAATCAAGGAAATGGTAATGGGGCAATAGAGCCCTCTGCTCCACCAGATAGAGATGCACCTACAAGAGCTACTTCTATTACTAGCGGAGAAGAAAAATGCCTATACACGATCACTAGTCGCCAAAATTAACAAGATTTGCCAGATATTGTCACTGGTATTATTATGTTTTACTTTATTGTTTATGTCTTGCTAGATCAAAGAGAGAGTCCTATATTTTGTAACTCCATATGTTGCTACGAACTTTGATGTTATTCCAGAGCAACTTAATTAATCATTGAGTGTCTTTAAACTTAATGGTCAGTCCATTCTAAAAGAGAGAGTCTATCATGAGTGTTATATTTTCGTCAATCATAATAGTACCACAAATGATTTAATTAAGTTACAAATGGTAGATTTTGATGTGATTTGTGTTTTGCCTTTTATTCCTCAATTTATTGTAAAACTTTAGTAACCAATTTTTTGTTTCTAGATAAGCAAATCTTTGAGTGGAAAAGCAGTTCAGTGGTGTCTAAGGATCAGTTCATTTCATACCTTAAGGCGAGGAATTTAGTTTCTAATGAGTATTTTTATCACTTGGTCTGAGTTAACATCTTAAGTGTGAAGGTACTTTTATTTAATCACTTCCAGAAGTAAAATAGTTACCAGAAGTCTTTACAAATGATCATGCAAGAGTCCCTCTTTATATTGATATAGACATCGATATATATCTTCTTATAGATATTCCTCCATATAAATATGCACCAGAAAAATTGAAAGAGTTAAAAGATAAGTTGAAGGATCTATTAGATAAAGGATTTATTCGACCAAGTGTCTCACATTGAGGTTCTCCATCTTAATTTTGAGGAAGAAGGATAGTTCCCTTAGGATATGTATGGACTACCTTTAGTTGAATTAGGTTACCATCAAAAACAAGTATCCTCTTCAAAGGATTGTTGATCTTTTTTATCAGCTTCAAGGTGCTTCTTTTTTCTCATAAATCGACCTCACAGTTAAGTGTAAGGGAATTTGATGTTTTAAAGACAACTTTTAGAACATAATATGGTCATTATGAGTTTTTGGTCATATCCTCCTTTTTGTCTAATGCACCAGCAACGTTTATGGACCTTATAAATAGAGTCTATAAACCTTATTTAAATATGTTTCTTATTGTATTCATTGATGACATGCTAATTAATGAAGGAATGGAGAAGATTATGCTAGTCATCTTTGAATAGTTCCTCATACATTGAAAGATAAAAAGTTTTATGCCATCTTCTCCAAATGTGAGTTTGGGATTGAGTTTGTGACATTCTTGGGTGATATATTATCTGGTGATAGACTTGGAGTTGATACTCAAAAACTTCAAGAAGTGCAGAATTGGCCTAGACCCACTTCTCCAATTGATAATGAGTTTTTTGGGTTTAGCTGGCTATTATAGAATGTTTGTAGAGGGTTTTCATCCATTTCGTCCCCTCTTTTTATAATGACATAGAAATCGATAAAGTTTCAATAATCTCAAACTTGTGATTAAAACATTAAGGAGTTAAATAAGAGGTTGAATAGTGACCCATTTTAACTTTATCGTAGGCCAGTCAAGGTTTTAAGGTGTATTTTGATGCATCTAGAATTAGCTTATGTTCTGTTTTAATGTGGAATGACAAAGCTATATCTTATGCCTACAAACAGTTGAAATGTTATGTGAAAAACCACCTAACCTATGACTTAGAATTGGCTGATGTAGATTATTTTTGAAAATATGGGCTCGTTATTATTATGACATAGGTATTATTTACTATCAAGGTAATGCTAATGTGGTTGTAGATGCATTAAGCTTGTTGTCTATGACTAGTCTGTCCCATGTTGAGGAAGAAAAGAGAGACTTAGCAAAAGATGTACATATGCGCAAGTTGAGACAACATATTCTTGCAGAAGCCCATTACTATAGGTATTTTATTCATCCACGTTCCAGTAAGATATACCAGGATCTGTGGGAAGTCTATTGGTTGAAAGGCATGAATAGAGATATAGAAGATTTTGTGAGTAAGTTCCCAAATTGCCAACAAGTCAAGGTAGAACATCATAAACCAAGAGGTATGACTCAAGATATCGACATTCGTATTTTAAAGTGGGAATTGATAAATATGGATTTCATCACAGGGTTACCGCGTACTCGCAGACAACATGACTCTATTTGGGTGATAGTTGATAGGATGACTATGTCTTATCGCTTTTTAGCAGTCATGACTACATATTTGGCAAAGGACTATGCTAAGCTTTACATTAATGACATTTTGAGGTTACATGTGGTTCCTTTGTCTATCATCTCAGATAAAGGTCCTTAGTTGACCTCTCATTTCTTGAAGTCATTTCAAAAGGGTCTTAGTACTCAAGTTAATCTTAGCAGAGCATTTAATCTGTAAACGGATGGACAGACAGAGCGTACCATTTAGACCCTAGAGAATATGTTGTGATCTTATGTGATCAATATCAAAGGTATTTGGGATGATCAACTTCCTCTTATTGAGTTCGTCTACATCAATTGATACCATTCCAACATTCAGATGGCCCCTTATAAAGCTTTAAATGGGCATAGATGTAGATCTTCTATTAGTTGGCTTTAAGTAGGTGAAACAACCTTTATAGGGCCACATTCAGTCCTTTACGCTATGGAGAAAGTGCAAGTCATTTGAGAGAGACTTAAGATACCCCAAAGTCGTCAGAAATTTTATGCAGATGTAAGAAGAAGGGAACTAGTGATCCAAGTTGAGTATTAGGTCTTTCTGAAAGTCTAACCTATGAAAGGGGTGATGAGATTCGGAAAGAAAGGTAAGATCAGCCCGAGATATATAGGCCCTTACAAGATCATTAAAAGGGTTGGCAAGGTGGCATATGGGTTATAGTTACCATCAGACTTAGCAGTAGTACATCCGATCTTCTATATCTCACTCTTGAAGAAGTGTATGGGCGACCCAACCTCTGTAGTGCCATTAGAGAGTGTGGTGGAAATATAATGTTTTTGTTATGAGGATTTACCATTTGATATGCTTGAACGTCATGTTAGAAGGTTAAGAAACTAAAAATTTGCTTAAGTTAAGGTTTTGTAGAGGAGTCAGTCCGTAGATGGATCCAATTTTGAAGCAGAAGCAGCCATGAAAGTAAAATATCCTCATCTCTTTCCTTCTGATTCAACTTAAGCTTGAGGTAGTAATTTTTCTTTGGTTTTCCAGCCATTCATGCGTAAATTCAATCTTAGAATAATGTGCCCTCAAATTGTACTTGCATTTTCAGCATATTTGCATGTTCTCGGAACTAAATTCAGTCAGAAACTCAGTTCTTGTTGTTTAGAAGTGGGGTTTGCAGCTCTGTATTTCGATTTCAGCTAGTTTAGTCTTTATTTTTGGATGAATTTTCCTAAGGAGGAGAAAATGTTACACCCTGCAGCCAAAATATACTAAAAATTAGTTTTTCAGAAAAATCAGGAAATGCAACTGATGTAACCATCGATGGACCATAGCCTGACCCACGATCCGTCTTGCACAATCGTCTATAGGATCAAAAACTCCCAAAATTTTCAGCCTAGGAAAATTGGTTAAGTGTTAGTCGACAGATGGACTTACAGTCCGTAGGTCAGACTACGAGTCGTAGTCCATGAACGTCGATCGAGACCCCTTTCACCAACTTTCTGAAAAGATTCATGGATGACCAGCACGATCTGTAGATAGACTTACGATCCATAGGTCAGACCGTAGGTGGGAACTAGCAGATAGTTAAGGGGGAAATGCAGTTGGGTCATCTTTAAATGGTCATAACTCTTATCAAAAAATTAATTAGGCATGCAATTACCTTTCCCCGGATAGATAATTGAATTATATTTCAATCCCTACTGACTTTTCTAAAATCAAACCTCCGAGAAAAAACTTATGGTTGTTCTACTAAAGGCCTTTTGAATAGGTCCAATCTACAGACAAAACAACGGGGCATGGATTAAACAACGGACCGTATGTCCTAGTCGTTGTTTGTTCTTACAAAAACTTACCCAGGGGTCTGTTGGTCCTTTCCTACTTCATTTAAACCCTAAATTATCTCGTTTTGACCCTAAATCATCCGATTTTAGTCGGTTGAATCCTAGAAATATAAAAACATATCTAAGTCAAATCATTAAATCAAAACTTAGAAAATTAGAACCAAGAGAGGAGAAAAAACTCAAGAACCCTAGTTCAAGAACGCCACAAGTTCCAGCAGTTCCAGCCCCAAAACCTAAGTATTTTTTTGTGGTTTTCATCACTAGGTATGTGGGGAAGACTTAAAAGACTGAAGTCTTGTTACTCTTTTGATTTAAAATCAGCAACCCTTTCACTCATTGGGTCCCTAGTATTCAGTAAGTTCTTGATTCTCTTATTATGATTGAACCTAGGGTTTCTAAACAATTGGTACAACATCATGAATTTAGTAAATATATGTTGCAAATAAGATTATCATGTTATTTCATAGAATATCACATTATTTTCAGAACCCTAGCTTTGTATTTCTTTAGTTTTTAAATTACATATGCTATGTATGATATTTCAAACATTTCAGATATACATGCCTCGGTTATAAATACATATTACGAGATTAATTGTTGCACTCTCTGTTTGCATGTTCATATTCAAGCTATCAAGTATTTACATAAAATCAAACATAATCATTCAATTTGCATAATTCATTCGGATTAGCATAATATCGAGTTGGAATATGGTTCAACATAAACAATATTCCCAGAACTAATAGCCAAGTAGGTTGTAAATCTCCTATGTGCGCAATCAGTATAGTGATCATGCCAGCATGCCTTTATAACTTTGCCAGGGTATATTGGGTCTTCTCGATAGGGCGTAAACATCGGAATACACATTTTTCTCATATGGTTCTATTGTCGGTTATTAGTAGCTTATAAAGTTCAGCGAGACTCTCTACATTGAACATTTATCAGTATATTCTGCATTCATTTCAGCATGTTATAAATTGGTCGTTGCATTTAGTTAGCTCAGAAATTCAGTATATTAAGTTCATATTATTATACTTGTTTTTGTGCTTCTTCAGTTATGTTTTTTTTCAGTTTTACATTATCCTACATGATCAGTACATTTCAAGAACTTACACATACGTGCGCTACATCATCTCGTGATGTATGTTCAAGTTCTCAGCATGCAGATCACGTATAGATCAATTTCCCTATTTTCAGTGCAGCAGATTCAGTGGTGAGTCCTCATTCTTTAAGGACAATATTCATGACTTTCATTTCAGTCTTTAGTCATTTAGTTTCAATTTTCACTAAATTTAGTTGGGGCTTGTCCTAGAATTTCTAGTCAGTCAGAGGTTTATTTCAGACATAGTTATTTTTTGCTGATTAGCGAGTTAATATTTTCTTGTATTAAACTCCTCAATCTTCATATTATATCTGATTAAGCATATGAGTATTTCACATCTTTTCATTATAAGTCATGATTTAGATTCCGCATCTGTTTATTATCTTTAGTATGCTCATGATCATTCCAGAAGGGTTAGCATGGGATTACTGGTGATCCTAGGTTCCATGTCTGTGTGTCAGGGTTAGCTCGGGGTGCGACAATTCTACTGTTGATCTAATTCTCACCACTATATACTTTCGATATTTTTATATATTGTTTATAATAAAACACATAATTTTGATTATGTTTTCATTACCATAGAATCTTTTAATTTTCATAAAATAAGTTTGATTATGATTACTAATGAACCGACTAAGTTTAGTAATAACACATGATATATATGGTCGCACACACTACATAATATACATTTTTCTTCCCAATACTCTTGTATAATTCTTTTTTGAGTTACTTTCATCTTTATCCTTTTAAGGTGCAAATCTTACATTTATTGGAATCTTGGAATCACTAAACTCTAAATACTGTTTACTTTTCAAGTACATTTTCGATGTAATGATACTATTTCAATGCTAAACATCAACAACTCGGAGATCTTTCAAAATTTCTTTTTAGCATATGTTTATAAGTGTTTATATAAAAAGTGTTTGTTTTGATGATCAACATATCATCAACATACAAAGAAAAAATGACCTTCTAATTTGGAAAATCTTTAACGCAAACACGTTTATCACTTCCATTATTCTTAAATCCATTAGCCAACATGGTTTGGTGAACTTTTACGTTTCTTTGTTTGAGTACTTGTTTTAGTCCATAAAATGACATTACAAGTTTGCACCCAGGAACAATTAAATCCTCAAGTTGTTCCATGTAAATTTCTTTCCCAATTCTATATTTTGTAAGTTGCTTTCACATCCATGTAACGAATTTGAATCAACATTGATTAATCAGAGTGTGATTACTCAACATTCAATCAACCTCACTATTTACATCCTCTTTCCCAAAAATACAGTTTGCAAAAATCATAAATTCATTAAATATATGATGCTTATTTCCAGGAAGAAATGTTACCAAAAAAAATTTAAAAGAAGTAGATATCTTTGATATTTTTTATACTCCTAAATTTATTTATCAAGTATTTTTGTTTCTTTCCAAGGTCTTTTAAGACCCTTCACTACACTTCTCAATTACAATCTCATTTGATACTTTTCAAGGTTTTCTATGACACTTCACTAGACTACTCAAGTATAATTTTACAGTTCACATTGTTAGTTTCGATCTTTATCCTTTTGGCATAGGAACCTTGAATTTGGCTAGACATCCCAATACTTTAAAATATTTCAAGTTAGAGAAAAAAATATATTGTTCTATTTTGTTGTAAGATAGCTTCTCCACAAAAGTTTCATTGTAAAACTGAAGTTATTAGTAATGCATGCATCATTTACTTCAAATTTCATATTTTTAACCATGAAATAAATTAGATTAATGTGAGTATGATATTAATTTGATGGATAATTTCACTTCCCAAACGTATATCCACAAAACAAGATTTATACTCTCCATCCCTATAATTTTTTATCTTTTCCCAATTGATTTTCAGCTTCAATTTTATATTTCCTAGAAAATTCTATTACGTCATCCTTTCCATTCTATAAATAGACATAATCGTATCCAATGCAATCGTCAATAAAAGTTGTGAGATATTTTTTTACCACCACGAGAAGGTGTTAGTTTCATATTACAAATATTTGAACAAATCAACTATATGGAATTAGAGTTCCTTTCTAACAAGATCTAAATGCTTAACATACTTAAATTCAACACAAATTTGATATCTTCATTTATTTCAGCAAAATTAAACAAAATTTCTAGGATGATAAGTTTTTCATACAATGTTTCCTAATTGACATCTTGTACTTGTTCATGTCACAAACAATTTCACTCAAACAAATAAGAATAAATAAAAATGTTAAGTCTGAAAAGCTTTTCTCACAAATATTTTATTCTACGTAGTATAGTTTTGTCTGATACAAACATTGTTCATGTCATAAACAATTTCACTCAGCCAAATGTTTCTTTTAAAACACAAACGTGATAGATGAATTTCCACAAATATTGATGTGTATAGACATGGTTGTATTTACACACACACACACACACACACACACACACACACATATATATATATATTTGGGGCATTAATAATAGTAATACCATATACTAGTAAAAGAGAAACTCAACGACCACAATATCAAATATACTCTAAGAGTATCATGGGGTTAAACATAATACAAGAATGTTACTATATTTTATTTTATATTTATCAATATGTTTTTGAATTACTTGAAAATAAATTTTGCATATATTTTTTATCCGTAGTATCATATTCTTGTTGACATCATGAAACCTCTTTTGTAAATATTATTCTACAACAGGATTATAGTGGCTCAATTTTCTTTGAAAATTTTTACATAATTTCAAAGTCATTTCTTAGAGGCACAAAATCATTCGCTTCAATTCACTAGTCCGTTTTGATATCTTGCTATTACAATTAGATATACAACTTATTATTTAGAACACTAATAATGAAGATAAATATTTTACAATTTGTTTCTATTTAAAAATAAAATTTATATTCTTCAAATGCTAAATCAAATGAACTTTGAATGTGGATGAAGTTTTTGTGACTTCAAATCTGTTATATGTTCAAACGGAGTTGAAAATCAAATGCAAAACAATGACTTATTAAGTGAAGTTTTCATATCCTTCAAACTAATTGCATTGTCTTATTTATGCAAAGATGAAAACTACAAATGTTTTTAGTCTCCAAAAATACACAAAGTCAACTTTTAAAAGGAATATAAAACTACAAAAGTTTTTCTTTCTTATTCTCCAATTAGAAAAGAAGATATTCTTAGATTATCAGATAGATATACTTTTATTTTAAAATATCCTTCAAACTAGATCATTTTGACATAGTATCTTATCTAACAAAAATATGTATATCTCATTCGGTAAACTAAAGAATTTTAAAGACAACACTATTTGTTCAGAAAAAATAATTCAAAAAATACATGGTTTGCAAATAATTTCCAAATACATACAATATTTATGATCTACACTTTTGGAAACTATTTTTCTCCTTATATTAATAATAAAAATGTTACCTTGTGTTGTAATTAAAAATAATACCAACAGTTCTGATCGTACATAATTACTTCGACCTTGTAAATTAGCTTACTAAATTCTAGAAAAGTAGTGTGGTAATCTTGTAACACCCCGTATCTAAAACATATCGGATATGAACTTTTAAGAAATCTCCAGGTGAAATCGATGGTTGAAATCGACAGACCATAGTCTGATCTATTGGATGGGTCCGTCGTTCGAGTGTGAAGCACACTCAAAAACTCAACCCAGAAAAATTTACTACGTGTTGATCCACGGAAAAACCCTATGGTCCGTAAGTCAGAGTGTGTCCATGGATAAAGACCCCATATATACTATCCTCTAAAATCCTAAAAAAAAACGATATGTCCAATCTTTTCAATTATGTTTCCCTAAAAGTTTGGAGTAACCTATTTGAGGTCCCAACACCATACTTGCGTGCATGAGCCAAAAGTGCATGATTTCTACTGTAATATGGAGATGCAAAGTGATGGGGGTTAGGTTTACTGTTAGAGAGATCAAGATTTCTCTAGATGAGGAAACTTTGGAATCATTATGGACGTGCCTGTGAAAGATATCCGATCACTTGAAGTCTGCAAATCATCATAGGAGTTCACTAAAAAGGCTACAAAGGGTAGGTACATCAACGTGCAGGTCTACCAAAGAAATTTCTATCGGTACCAAGAACAGAAAAGAATATCGTATCATCTGTTGTTGATCTGTTTGAATATATGCACAAGGTGATGAATTGGAGGTCACCCTAACATGGTATTCATTACGGTTCATTTTGAAACATATGTTCAAACATTTTGTAGTGCCTCATTGATGGGGATTACCTGAAACAATGAATGCAAATGTTCACAATTGTCACTATCTTGGAGTGTCAATGGGTGAAGGGGAAGTAAAGGGGTAGGTATCATGTAGAAGATCTTCTAGAGCAGCAAATTCTCTCAAACGAGACTTGAATAGCCTTATAGTGTTACTGAATAATAAGTAGGTTGAGATTGCACAACTTAAGTCGGTTGAAAAATACTATCTCCAATGGACCTTGTTCCAGTGTCGTGGATGGAAAGAGATCAAAAATTGAGAGTTGGAAATGAGCAGTTGTTGAAAACATATGCCTCACTCGGTTAAGAAGTCAAATATATCATCAATAAATTCATTCAATAAGAATGAATTATACAATATAAATACCCCTCAACCCATAAACCTCATTTTTTAATAAGAAATTATACAAGAACACCCTTAATTTCATCATCTCTACCCATGAATATGCATAATCCTAAGATTAGGGTTACAGTTAAGGAGACATCCATGGATTCTTAAAAAAAATTATTCAAACCCAACAATACATTAAAATAATCATTCCATGAATGTAATAACATAATTAATACAAGTCTAACAATGTATACATTCATCACTTCCAATCAATTCATAAGCAAGATCAAAGATTTAGTGAATTTGGGAGAAGAACATAGATCAAAGAAAATATCCATTAAACAACATCAATTTACTAAAAACGCACCCTTAATTCATCCTAAGTAATCACAATTAATCATAATTAACCCACAATTAATGTTTTAGAAGGAATTCCATTTGTTGAGAAAAACCCTTAAATTTGGGTAATTTTTAAATCATCATCGAATTGAACTATTAAAGAAAGGAATTCAAATAGTGAAAAATTACATACCTTATGATTAATTTATCCATTAATTTGAGTATATAATTTGGGGGATTTGGTCTTCTTCTTCAAGCATTAATGCTTCTTCAATGTAGGTTGGGTATAGAGAGAAGGAAGAGCCCCTTGGATTTTGATTTTTGAATTTTATTTGAGTTTGTAAAATGTGGAATAAAAGTTATTTAAATCAATATATAATCCTCCAATAAATTACCCAAAAGACCCCTCACCTAGTTTTGCTATTTAATTAGTGAAGTAAAATTTGGCTTCAGAATTTAAAATTTTCGTTGGGAAACAAGTCTGCGTCGCAGAGCTATTCCCACAATATTTCTGAATTTTATTTTTGAGACGGTAGAGTCTAAAACGTGGAACAAAAACTTTGGTCATTTGTGAACCAAGCCCGTGACGCGGACTGGTCTCATGCAAGTGAAATTAGTTGCTGCCTTAGGCAACTTGTTGGCTAAGAGTTGGGTTCTCCTGAAAGACCCCTACGGTGGTCCTTGGGGGGTTGGACATGGACATTTTGACCCTATCAACATTATTGTATCCATTCAAAGTAATTTTACAAGTTTTAGAATTCATACAACACTCCCAAACTGTCACAAGTCCTAAGGACGTTACAAGTTCAATTTATCTAGTTTGCGGATGTCATGGTCGTCCCTTTATGTTTAGGATCTAATAATTCTAAATCAATATTATTTCATTATTCTAGGTATGGAAACATCATTTTAAATATTATTCATTAAGTGAGGCTCTAGTGTTGTCATTGCAACTTCGAGGCATAACAGTAAGTATTTTACTAAACCTTATTTTAAAAGTTTGGGGGTCCAAATATTGGACTGGAGTCAATGAACTTCCCCTCAAAGTAAGATGATACATATCAAATAAATATTAACGAAATAATTATGTCCTTATATACATAATATTAAAAGTTGCAAAACAAAATAAGCATATTGATCGAGACATAAACAACAATATATTTGTACTGGCTATTAAAGTAGTGTCATCGACTAGAACTGATTTTGAATAAAAAAACTTGACAAAACATCATTTAATCAAAATTAGTGGAACAATATACTTTATTCTATTGAACTTCAAGGTATGTTTTTGTATTTTTAAGTAAATCATTAAGGGCACAACTAATTATATAAGATATAAAATATTTAAATTTTGTATTTAAAATCCTTGAATAGGAGAAAAACTCTCGGAATTGATGAATAAAATGATTGTACCACTTTTTGACACTACAAGCAATATTATTATTATTATGATTATTATTATTATTATTATTATTATTATTATTATTATTATTATTGGTATTATTATTATTATTATTAATGTTGTTGTTGTTGTTGTTGTTGTTATTATAATGGAAAAGGGTCCAAAATACCTTCGAAGTATTGAAAATAATACAAAATTACCGTTCGTCCACTTATTAGCTCCAAAATGTCATTTTCATCCAGCTATTGGCTCCAAAATACCCTTGTCATCCACTTTTGAGTTCAAACTTGACCATTTATTTAATGATTTTAAAGTTAAACTATTTATAAATTTCTAAAATACTCGATGTTCAACTATTGGTTATAATTTAATTTAATTGTATTATTTATAAACCAACCCACTACCCACCCATTACAAACTAAACCCCACCCAATTAATAATTCAACTGTAATATCAAAATCGTCATAGACACTATTAAAACACGATGAAATTATAGATTAATGAAAATGACATCCAAAATTATTCGACTCCGAATCGAAGCCCCAATTAAATTTATGTTGAGCCGCTTATTTAGGAGACTTTCAATTTGATTCTCTTTCAAGAATGAATTAGAAATTTATGATTAACGTTAAAAAAGTAATACATCCCGAATTAATTAATGCACTTTTTTAAAATATAATTTCATAAGTATTTATGATTTGTTTTAAAACTTTTAATATAATATTTTAAAAAAAAGTTAGGTATGAAGTAACATTACATAATTGAGACGTAAGAATAATTTAGATGAACATAGTCAGACTTATAAGTTTATCGGTAATTTTTATTTAGACACTTTAATGTATGATAATTTACTTCTATAAACATTTTTGTCTCAAATTTTTTAAAACACTCAATTGGTAGTAGCTTTTCTATTGTTGAATTAATAATGTGAGTGATTAATTAATTTGGAGGGTTTAATTAGTAGTGGATGGGTAGTGGATTGATTTATAAATAATACTAATAAGTTAAATTATAACAAATAGTTGAGTGCCACGTATTTAATAAAAATTTAAATAGTTTAAATATAAAACCGTGAAATAAGTGGTAATTTTGGATCAAAAGGTGGATGACGAGGGTATTTTGGACCCAATAGGTGGGTGGGAAAGGTATTTTAGAGCCAATAGGTGGATGAAGGGTAATTTTGTACCATTTCCAATACTTTGAGTGTATTTTAGACCCTTTTCCATTATTATAATTATTATTGTTGTTGTTGTTGTTATCATTATTATTGTTGTTGTTGTTGTTGTTGTTGTTGTTGTTGTTATTATTATTATTATTGTTGTTGTTATTATTATTATTGGTGTTGTTGTTGTTGTAATTATTGTTGTTGTTGTGATTGTTGTCATTATAGTTATTATTATTATGGGTACTGTCACGACCCAAATCGGGCCGTGACTGGCACCCACACTTACCCTCCTATGTGAGCGAACAAACCAATCTAAACCTTAACATTTCAATATAATATCAACAGAAAGTAATGCGGAAGACTTAACTCATTAATAAAAACCAATTCAAAAACTTCTAAAATTCAACATCTATTATTATCCCCAAAATCTGGAAGTCATCATCACAAGAACATCTACTTCAAATTACTAAATCTAAGAGTATCTAATAAATTAAAATACATAAACAGCTAGTCCATGCCGGAACTTCGAGGCATCAAGAGATGAAAAAGAAGATCCAGTCCAAGCTAGAAGCTTTAGCTCACCCTGATATCCGGAATACTGAAGACTGGCTAGAGTTACAGTTGAGTTGAAGACGACGGTACGTTTGCTGCACTCCACAAATAACATAGAAAACAAAACATAAAAGTAGGGGGTCAGTACAGACACAAGTACTGAGT